>NW_011929460.1:0-109651 GCF_000182925.2 Neurospora crassa OR74A
CCCTAACCCTAACCCTAACCCTAACCCTAACCCTAACCCTAACCCTAACCCTAACCCTAACCCTAACCCTAACCCTAACCCTAACCCTAACCCTAACCCTAACCCTAACCCTAACCCTAACCCTAACCCTAACCCTAACCCTAACCCTAACCCTAACCCTAACCCTCGTGCGGCGGGTTCTTGCCGTAAAACCCCCCATTTCTAAGGTTGACCTCGGATCAGGTAGGAATACCCGCTGAACTTAAGCATATTAATAAGCGGAGGAAAAGAAATTAATAGGGATTGCTCTAGTAATGGCGAGTGAAGTAGTAATAATTTAAATTTAAAATTTAGCTTTAGCCCGAATTATAATTTGTAGAAGAAGCTTTTAGTAAAGTACCTTCTAAATCCCTTAGAACGGAGTATTATAGAGAGTAAGAGTCTTATATAATTAGATATTAATTTAATATAAAGCTCCTTCGACGAATTAAATAGTTTAAGAATACTATTTAAAATAGGAAGTAAATTTCTTTTAAAGTTAAATATTAGTTAGAAATTAATAGTATATAAGTAGAATAATCGAAAGATGAAAAGTACTTTAAAAAGAGGGTTAAATAGTACGTAAAATTATTAAAAGGGAAGCGTTTGTAATTAAATTTGTACTATTCCAATTATTTAGTATTTTTACTAATATATTTAGGATAATTTAAATTAATATCGGTTTTAGCGGAGGGATAAAGGTTCGAAGAATATAATTCCTCCGGGAGTATTATAGCCCTAGGCGTAATACCCTCGTTAGGATTAAGGTTTATATATTTATAAGGATACTAATATAATAGTTATTAATAACCCGTCTTGAAATACAGATTAAGGAATTAAAGTTTTACGCAAGTATTTAGGTATAAAATCCGTATATATAATAAAAGTAAATATAAGTAAGAGCTTCGGCGTATTATCGATTAATTTTAATATATTTAGATAGATTTAAATAAGAGTATTAAATTTTAAACCCGAAAGATAGTAAACTATATTTAAATAGAGTGAAGCTAGAAGAAACTTTAATAGAGGCTTATAACAGTTTTAATATACAAATCGATTATTAAATTTAAATATAGGGGCAAAAGATTAATTAAATTATTTAATAGCTAATTACCGCCGAAGTTTCCCTTAAGATAGTAGTATTGTTCTTTAGTTTTATAAAGTAAAGCGAATAATTAAGGATTCGGGGGCGCTTTTTAGCCTTTATCTATTCTTAAATTTTAAATATATAAGAAGCCCTTATTATTTAATTGAATATGGGTATTCGAATATATTAATATTAGTGGGCTATTTTTAGTAAGTAGAATTAGCGATATAGAATAAACCGAATATAGGGTTAAGGTATTAGAGTAGACGTTTATTAAATACTATAAAAAGTATTAATATATTTTAATAGTAGGACGGTAGCTATAGAAATTAGAATCTACTAAGGATTATATAATAATTTACTTATTAAATATATTAACTTTGAAAATAGATAGCGCTTAAGCGTCCTACTTATACCCCGCCCTTAGGGTAGAAATAATGCCCTAAGGAATAGGTAGTTATAGAGGTTAGTAACGAAGCTTAGGGCGTGAACTTGGGTTGAATAGCCTTTAGTATAGATTTTAATAGTAGTAATAAATATTTTAATAAGAATTTGAAGGACTAAAGTAAGGAAAAGTTCTATATAAATAGTAGTTAAATATAAATTAATCGATCCTAAACTATAGGGAAATTCTATTTCAAAGGGGTATTTATACCCTATATAGCGAAAGGGAAGCCGGTTAATATTCCGGTACTTAGATGTGGGTTTTGTACAGCAATATAATTAAATATGGAAACGACGGCGGGGGCCCCGGGTAGAATTCTCTTTTCTTCTTAATAGTCTATTATTTTAAAAATAATTTATTTGGAGATAGGGTTTAATAGCCGGAAGAGTCCAACACTTTTATTAGGTCCGGTACGCTTTTAACATCCCTTAAAAATCCGCGGGAGGGAATAATTCTTATACTAGGTTGTACTTATAATTATAGTAAGTCTTTAAGGTAAATAGCTTTTAGTTAATAGAATAATATAAATAAGGGAAATTAATAAAATAGATTTGTAATTTTAGGAAAAGGATTAGCTCTAAGGGTTAAGTATATTAGGCTTTAAGTAAACGCCCTAAGAGTAAATCGCTACTAATTAGGCAATTAACTGGCAGTTTTTAGTATCTAGGTATAGAAGCCCTTAATAAACTTCGGTCGTCCAATATATATTTAATAATTAATTTAAAATTAGTATAGATAGGAGGAATTTAATTATCTAATTAAAATATAGTATTATAATAGCTAGAAAGTGGTATTAATATAATATAATTTCTATTTAGTATTTTAAATATTAAAGTAAAGAAATTCAATTAAATATAAGTAAATAGTAGGAGTAACTATAATTCTCTTAAAGTAGCTAAATACTTTATTATTTAATTAATAATGTATATAAATAGATTAATAAGATTCCTACTATCCCTATTTACTATTTAGCGAAACTATAGTTAAGGGAATAGGCTTAGTAGAATTAGCGGAGAAAGAAGACCCTATTGAGCTTAACTTTAATTTAATATTATAAAAAGATATAGGAGGTATAGAATAGGTAGGAACTTCGGCGCCGGTAAAATACTATTACTCTTATTATTTTTTTACTTATTTAATTAAGTAGGGCTAGATTTTCGTCCAACTTCTAATTTTAAAGTCCTTCGCGGGCCGACCTAGATTAAAGATATTATTAAGTAGGGAATTTAATTAGGACGGTATATTTATTAAACTATAATATAGGTATCCTAAAGGGGGTTTATAGAGAATAGAAATTTCTAATAGAATAAAAGGGTAAAAGTCCCCTTAATTTTAATTTTTAGTATAAATATAAACTATAAAAGTGTAGCCTATCGATCCTTTAGTCCCTCGAAATTTAAAGCTAAAGGTATTAGAAAAGTTATTATAGGGATAATTAGTTTATAGCGGTTAAATATTTATAGCAATATCGTTTTTTAATCCTTTAATATTAGTTCTTCCTATTATACTAAAATAGAATTCAATAAACATTAAATTATTTATTTACTAATAGGGAATATAAATTAGGTTTAGATTATTATAAAATAGGTTAGTTTTACCCTATTAATAACTTTATTATAATAGTAATTAAATTTAGTACGAAAGGAACTACTTATTTAAATAATTGGTTTTTGCGGTTATTCGACCGGGTAGTATTATAATACTACTATTTACTAAATAATAATTAAACGCCTTTAAATTAAAATCTATACTAGAACGTAATAATACTTCTAATATATTATAAATGTATAAGAATAGGTTCCGGCTTTATATTTTAGTAGGCGATTCCTCTATTAGCTTTAAAATAGCTAGTAGTAATTCGTATATTATAATTTTAATACGCATTAAATTAAATCCTTTATAAACGATTTAAATATACAAAAGGGTCCTATAAGTAGTAGAGTAGCCTTATTATTACAATTTACTAAGAGTAAGCCCTCCTTCGCCTAAATTTCTTAATAGAAGAGTCTATTTAATAAGTAGGTATTTATTGGGGGGTCCCCCCGAAATTTAATTACTAAAGCCTAAGAGGGTAAAAGCGCCTTACTAGAGGGAAAGTATAGGGTAAATAGGGATAGGAAGGGAATTTAGTCAAATTTAATATCTCTTAAGTTTAGATAATATTATCCTAAGGGCGCGGGCGGGCTGGGTATAAGGGGTTTACTATACTAATAGTTAATTTATAGAAGGCTTGGTAGTTATATATAGTATATACCCGGGGAAGCGTTAACTGGTGTAGTATATATAGGTACAATTAGGCTAGGCCTTTACAAATCTTAGTAGCTATAATAGGTAGGGTAAGTAAAAGCAATTAACCGAACGGCGGTAAGGTAGGAGCGATTGGGTAAGTAAATAATTTTTAAATAAATTTATAATTTTAAATAAATAAATATATTTATAACTAAGTTAAGTGTAGCGCCGGGTAAGTAAGCGTATTTGAATTGTATAAGGTAGTATAGAGAAGAGAGGGTAGGTAAGTACGTCCGGGTAGATTAAATATATAGGGTAGGTAGGTACGTTTAAGTATAGAATTTTTATATAGATAGTAGCTATATTAGGAAGGTAAGGGCGAGGGTTTGTATAGGGTAGGTAAGAAGGATTGAAAGGTTTGGGGGGGCTAAGGGGTTACTTTCTAACTCCTATTAGGAAGGGTTTATTAAAGGAAAGGGTAGGGTAATAGTAGGAGGGGGTAAATAAATAAAGAAATTATGTAATTAAATAAAGGTATTTATAATTTTTTTATTAAAAAATATAGTAGGGTAAGTAGGAAAAGGTTATATAGGATTGTATTTTTACGTAAGGTAAAAGTATAAAGGGGGAGGTTATTTTTTTAATTTTTAGGTAGGCGAGGCGGTAGGTAGGCTATTTAGGCTGGGAATAGTTTAATTTTTAAGGGGGGAATGAAAATTTCTTTCTTCTTTTTCTTTTCCTTTTTTATTTATTTATTTTTTTTCTTTCTTCTTTTTCTCCTTCCTCTTTCTTCTTCCTACTTTTATCCTTTTTATTACTCTTCCTCCTCCCTTTCCTTTCCTCTCCGTCTTCCTTCGTTTTAGTCCTTTTTTTCTTTTCTCTTCCTTTTTCTTTTTTCTTTTTAGCTTTTAACTTCTTTTTAGGGCTTTCCTCTCTTAATATTTCTTTCCTTATACCTCCAAACCCCCCTCCGTTCCCTTCTTTTATATTATATCTATACAAGGATAAAAAAGTAATATAATTAATATATAAATAAAATAAAGAAGGTTCTTATTCTTCTTTTCTTTATTTTTTTTTTTTTTTTTTTTTTTTTTTTTTTTTTTTTTTTTTTTTATATATATTTTTCTTACTTTCCTTCTACCTTTTTACTTTTATAATATCTTACCCCCTTAATAAGCTTCTTCCTTTCTTTTTCTTTTTATTTTTCTTTTCGTCCTTTTGTTCTACCTCCAAATCTTTATTAAGTAAGGGCATTTATAAAGTAAATAAATACTTTTAGAATAGTAGGAGCCGGATTATAATAAGGGTAGAGGTTTTTTTTATAAATATAGGAAGAAGAAGGTATTCGGAGGTAATTAAATCAATTAATTAGAACCTATACGGTTTTGAATAAATTGTTAGGGAAGGGTAGGTAAATAATTAATAGTAGGAAAGAAGAAAAAGAAGAAAAAAAGAAAAAAAAAAAAGAAATTTTAAAAGTAGTAGAAGAAGAAGGGTAGTAGAATTTAGGGGGTATAAACAATTAGTAGAATAAGTAGGGTATTAAGTAACTTTAATTATATAGGTAAGAAGGATATATTGAGGTTAATATATTAATAAAGAAGGTTAAATTAGTAAATATAAAAAAAAAAAGATAAGAGTAATATAAATACTTTTAATATAGTTATAAAATATTGTAAATTATATTAGGGAAGATAAAAAGTAATTAGCTTTTTACTTAATAGAAATATAATTTAAGTAGATATTATAGGGTAAGTATATTTACTTTATATAAGAAAGGCGCGGCTGAGGTTAAAAAGGTAGAAGAGGGAAAGGTAATAAAAGGTAATACTTACTAAATATAAGGTAGGTAAGAATAATTGGGTAGGTAAGGAAGGTGTAATCGACCTTTAGAAATTAAAGTTTTAAAAAGGAAAATTGCGAGTAGGTAGCGTTTATTAAGTATAGGGTAAGTAAAAACTATAGGGTAGGTACAATAGGCTTATATAAGAAAAGTAAAATTAAAGTTGAAAAGAAAAAAGTAGTAGGCGGATAGTATTTATTGAATATAAGGTAGGTAGGAATAATTAGGTAGGTAAGGAAAGTATAACCAATTTAATGAAGAAGGCGTAGTTTTTATAAATTTGGAATAAAATTCTTAAGAAGGTACAACTTAATTGGGTAGTTAAGTAGCTATAAATCGATTTTTAAAATTTCCTATATTAGGGAATTTTACAGGAGTTAAAAAATTACGGCTTAAACTGTTAAATTATACTATCCTTAAATTTGAAATTGGAGGGTATATAAGAAGGAGCGGCGGAGAGTAATAGGAAAAAGCGAACGGTAAGATTATTCGGTTATCCCTACCTCCAGCTCCTTCTTATAAATATAGGTAAAAATATATAAGGTTTATTCTATTTAGAAGCTTTTTATAGGAGGGTTACTTTAATTTATAATTTAGGTACCTTTCTATAGTAATTTATAAAGGAAATTAAATTTTAATTTATAGAGTATTGTTATTACGTAGCTCCCTACAGTTTATTAGAGAATTAATATTAATAATACGAACTACTTTAGTACTATTCTAATAAAAGTTTTACCTTTGCCGGATAATATTTAAAAAGATCCTATAAGTATTAGGAAGTACCCTATAAACGCTAAAGGGTAAGTTCTATAAATAATTAGCTATTAGTTAAATTTATTTATAAATTACTAAGGGTATTAATTAATTAGGGAAGCCTTTAAGTAGAACTTTTTATATTAAGCCTCCTCTTAGGGCGTATAGGCGGTATACGAAAGGCGCTCTACGCTTTCCTATCCTCCTACTAACTACGCTTTAAGGAATTTAGGAGGGGAAAGTAGATATATATTTTAAAGTAAGTTCGGCCTTACTATATAAGCTTCGAACCGCCTACCTTTGTAATTTTATAAATTCTTCCGCTCGCTTACAAGCGGTTAGCCTTTTTAAACGTACGATAGTTACTTAATTAATTCTACTAATAATTATATACTTATTTTAAAAATTAAATTATATATATTTAAATTTAAATAATTAAATTGCGAAATTACAAATAGCTTATTAAATCAATTATAGTTTATTTAATAGTATTTTACTATATAAATAACCGTAGTAATTCTAGAGCTAATATATACTAAAAACCCCAACTTCGGAAGGGGTATATTTATTAAATTAAAAACTAATACCCTTCGGGGCTAATTGGTAATTTATAATAATTTTTCGAATTGTATAGCCTTATATTAGCGATAGTTTATTCAAATTTCTATCCTATTAACTTTCGACGGTTGGGTCTTAGCTAGCTATAGTAATAATAAGTAATGGAGGGTTAGGGTTCGACCCTGGAGAAGGAGTTTGAAAAATAGCTATTATATTTAAAGAAGGTAGTAGGCGTATAAATTATTTAATTCTAATATAAGGAAGTAATAATAATAAATATTAATATAGGGCTCTTTTAGGTCTTATAATTGGAATAAATATAATTTAAATCCCTTAATAAAGAATAATTGGAGGGTAAATCTAGTGCTAGCAATTATAGTAATTCTAATTCTAATAATATATATTAAAGTTATTGAGGTTAAAAAGTTCGTAATTAAACTTTGGGTTCGGCCCGTCGGTCCGCCTTACTGTATATACTAATTAGGTTGGGCTTTTTTTCTTAGAGAACCGTATACCCTTTATTAAGTATATTAGGGAACTAGGACTTTTATTATAAATAAATCAAATCGCTTAAAGAAGGCCTATATTCGAATGTACTAGTATAAAATAATAAAATAGAATATATAGTTCTATTTTATTAATTTTTAGGACCGTCGTAATAATTAATAGGGATAGTTGGGGGTATTAGTATTTAATTATTAGAGGTAAAATTCTTAAATTTATTAAAGATTAATTACTACGAAAGTATTTACTAAGGATATTTTTATTAATTAGGAACGAAAGTTAGGGGATTAAAGACAATTAGATACTATTATAATTTTAATTATAAATTATACTAATTAAGGATTAGATAGTATTATTTTTTAACCCGTTCGGTACTTTACAATAAATTAAAATATTTAAGCTCTTAGGGGAGTATAGTTGTAAGGTTGAAACTTAAAGAAATTAACGGAAGGGTACTACTAGGGGTGGAGCTTACGGTTTAATTTAATTTAATATAGGGAAATTTACTAGGTCCAAATACAATGAGGATTAATAAATTGAAAACTCTTTTTTAATTTTATAGGTAGTAGTATATAGCCGTTTTTAATTAATAGAGTAATTTATTTATTTAATTATAATAACGAACGAGACTTTAATTTGCTAAATAGCTTATATTACTTTAGTAATATATTAGTTTTTTAGAGGGACTATCGGTTTAAATTAATAAAAGTTTAAAGTAATAATAGGTCTATAATACCCTTAAATATTCTAGGCTGTACGCGCGCTATATTAATATAGCTAGCGAGTATTCCTTTAGTTGGAAGGTCCGGGTAATTTTATTAAATTATATTATATTAGGGATAGAATATTGCAATTATTACTCTTTAATAAAGAATCCTTAGTAAACGTAAATTATTAATTTATATTAATTATATCCCTGCCCTTTATATATACCGCCTATTATTATTATCGATTGAATAGTTTAATAAGGTTTCCGGATTGGCCTAGGGAGGTTAGTAATAACTATTTAAAGCCGGAAAGTTATTTAAATTTAGTTATTTAAAGGAAGTAAAAGTCGTAATAAGGTCTCTATTGGTGAATTAGCAGAGGGATTATTATAGAGTTATAAAATTCCTACAAACTATCGCAAATTTTACTTATATAGTTACTTTAGTACTAGTAGTCCAAAAAGGCCTTCGGGCCCTCCCGGATCCTTAGGTCTTCTACTTGCGGGAGGCTGCCCGTTGGAGTACTGAAATTAAATTTTTAATATTTTATATCTCTTTAAATAAATTTTTAAATAAGTTAAAACTTTTAATAATAGATCTCTTAGTTCTGGTATTAATAAAGAACGTAGCGAAATACAATAAGTAATATAAATTATAGAATTTAATAAATTATTAAATCTTTAAATATATATTACGTTTATTAGTATTTTAATGAGTATACCTATTCGAACGTTATTTTAATTATTAAATTCTACTTACGTTAGGGATTTACAATTATCTGCGGTCCTTCAAAATTAATAGTAAGTTTACTAATTATACTAAATATAGTAATTCTATATCGCTATAGTTATACGGCGGGTTCTTACTATAAAACCCTCTATTTCTAAGGTTAACTTCAAATTAAGTAGGAATACCTACTGAACTTAAACATATTAATAAATAGAGGAAAAGAAATTAATAGGGATTGCCCTAATAATAGTAAGTAAAACGGTAATAGCTCAAATTTAAAATCTAGCTTCGGCCTGAATTATAATTTATAAAGGAAGTTTTTAGTAAGGTACCTTCTGAGTCCCCTAGAATAGAGCGCTATAGAGGGTGAGAGCCCTATATAGTTAGATGCTGATTTAATATAAAGTTCCTTCGATGAGTCGAATAATTTAGGAATATTATTTAAAATAGGAGGTAAATTTCTTTTAAAGTTAAATACTAATTAGAAATTAATAGTATATAAGTAGAGTAATTGAAAGATGAAAAGTACTTTGAAAAGAAAGTTAAATAGTATATAAAATTATTGAAAGGGAAGCGTTTGTAATTAGATTTGTACTATTCTAATTATTTAGTATTTTTACTAATATATTTAGGATGGTTTAAGCTAGTATTGGTTTTGGTGGAGGGATAAAGGTCTAGGGAATATAGTTCCTCTGGGAATATTATAGCCCCGAGTGTAATACCCTTACTAGAACCGAGGTTTATATATTTATAAGGATGTTAGTATAATAATTATTAATAATTTATTTTAAAATACGGACTAAGGAGTTAAGGTTTTGCGCGAATATTTAGGTATAAAACCTATATATATAATAAAAGTAAATATAAATGAGAATTTCGGTATATTATTGACCAATTTTAATATATTTAAATAGATTTAAATAAGAGCGTTAAATTTTGGACTCGAAAGATAGTGAATTATATTTAAATAGAGTAAAGCTAGAGGAAATTCTAATAGAAGTTCATAGCGGTTCTAATATATAAATCGATTATTAAATTTAAATATAGGGGTAAAAGATTAATTGAATTATCTAATAGTTAGTTATTGCCGAAGTTTCCTTTAAAATAATAGTATTATTCTTTAGTTTTATAAGGTAAAGCAAATAATTAAGGATTCGGGGGCGCTTTTTAGCCTTTATCTATTTTTAAACTTTAAATATATAAGAAACCCTTGTTATTTAATTGAATATAGGTATTCGAATATATTAATATTAGTAGGCTATTTTTAGTAAGTAGAATTAGTGATGCGGAATAAACCGAACGCGGGGTTAAAGTACTGGAGTAGATGCTTATTAAATATTATAAAAAGCGTTAATATATTTTAATAGTAGGACGGTAACTATAGAAGTTAGAATTTATTAAGGATTATATAATAATTTATTTACCGAATATATTAGCCTTGAAAATAGATAGTACTTAAGCGTCCTATTTATACTCCGCCCTTAGGGTAGAAATAATACCTTAAGGAATAGGCGGTTATAGAAGTTAGTAACGAAGTTTAGGGCGTAAACTTAGGTTAAATAGTTTCTAATATAGATTTTGGTAGTAGTAGTAAATATTTTAATAAGAATTTAAAGGATTGAAGTAGGGAAAGGTTCTATATAAATAGTAGTTGGATATAGGTTAATCGATTTTAAATTATAGGGAAATTTTATTTTAAAAGGGTATTTATACTCCGTATAGCAAAAAGGAAGCCGGTTAATATTCCGGTACTTAAATATAGGTTTTATACAATAATATAATTAAACGCGGAAATAACGGCGGGGGCCCCGGATAAAATTCTCTTTTCTTTTTAATAATTTATTACCCTAAAAATAATTTGTTTAAAGATAGGGTTTAATAGTCGGAAGAGTCCAATACTTCTATTAGGTCTAATATATTTTTAATATCCCTTAAAAATCCGCAAGAGGGAATAATTCTTATATTAAATTGTATTTATAATTATAGTAAGTCTTTAAGGTAAATAGCCTCTAATTAATAGAATAATATAGATAAGGGAAATTAGTAAAATAGATCTATAACTTCGGGAAAAGGATTAGCTCTAAGGGTTAGGTATATTAAGCTTTAAATAAACGCCCTAGGAATAGATCGCTACTAATTAGGTAATTAGTTAGTAGTTTTTAATATCCGGATATAGAAGCCTTTAATAGACTTCGGTTATCCGGCGTACATTTAATAACCAATTTAGAATTAGTACGGATAGGGGGAATTTAATTATTTAATTAAAATATAGTATTGTAATAGCTAGAAAGTAGTATTAATGTAATATAATTTCTATTTAGTATTTTAAATATTAAAGTGAAGAAATTTAATTAAGTGTGGATAAACGGCGGGAGTAACTATAATTCTTTTAAGGTAGTTAAATATTTTATTATTTAATTAATAATGCGTATAAATAGATTAACGAAATTCCTACTATTCTTATTTATTATTTAGCGAAACTATAATTAAGGGAATAGATTTAGTAGAATTAGTGGGGAAAGAAGACCTTATTAAATTTAATTCTAATTTAATATTATAAAAAGATATAGAAGGTGTAGAATAGGTAGGAGCTTCGGCGCTGGTAAAATACTACTATTCTTATTATTTTTTTATTTATTTAATTAAGTAGGGTTGGATTTTCGTTTAATTTTTAGTTTTAAGGTCCTTCGTAGGCCGACCCGGGTTGAAGATATTATTAAGTAGGGAATTTAGTTGGGGCAATATATTTATTAAACTATAATGTAGGTATTCTAAGGGGGGTTTATAGAGAATAGAAATTTCTAGTAGAATAAAAGGGTAAAAGTCCTTTTAATTTTGATTTTTAGTATAAATATAAATTATAAAAGTGTAGCCTATCGATCCTTTAGTCCTTCGAAATTTGAGGTTAGAGGTGTTAGAAAAGTTACTATAAGGATAATTAGTTTGTAGCGGTTAAGTATTTATAGTAATATTGCTTTTTAATCCTTTAATATTGGTTCTTCCTATTATACTGAAATAGAATTCGGTAAGCGTTAGATTATTTACCTACTAATAGGGAATGTAAGTTGGGTTTAAACTATTATAAGATAGGTTAGTTTTACCTTACTAATAATCTTATTATAATAGTAATTAAATTTAGTATAAGAAGAATTATTTATTTAAATAATTGGTTTTTATAATTATCCGACCGGGTAGTATTATAACGCTACTATTTACTAAATAATAATTAAACGCCTCTAAATTAAAATCTATATTAGAATATAATAATATTTTTAGTATATTATAAACGTATAAAAATAAGTTCCGGCTTTGTATTTTAATAGGCGATTCCTCTATTGGCCTTAAAATAGCTAATAGTAATTTGCGTATTATAATTTTAATACGCGCTAGATTAAATCCTTTATAAATAATTTAAATATATAAAAGGGTTTTATAAATAATAGAATAACTTTATTATTATAATTTATTAAGGGTAAACCCTCCTTCGTTTAAATTTCCTAATAGAAGGGTCCGCCTAATAAGTAGGTATTTACTAGGGGGTCCCCCTAAAATTTAATTACTAAAGTCTGAGAGGGCGAAAGCGTTTTATTAGAGGGAAAGTATAAGGTAAATAGAAATAGGAAAGGGATTTAGTTAAATTTAGTATTTCCCGGGTTTAAACGATATTACCCTAGGGGCGTAGGTAGGTTAAGTATAAAGGGTTTATTGTATTAGTAGCTAGCCTATAGAAGGCTCGGTAATTATATATAGTATATATTTAGGGAAGCGTCGACTAGTATAGTATATATAGGTATAGCCGGGCTGGGCCTTTGCAAATCTTAGTAGTTATAGTAGGTAGGGTAGGTAAGAGCGATTAATTAAGCGGCGGTAGGGTAGGAACAATTAGGTAGGCGAATAATTTTTAAGTAAATTTATAGTTCTAAATAAGTAAATATATTTATAACCGGGTTAGGTATAGTACTGGGTAAATAAATATATTCGAATTATATAAGGTAGTGTAGAGAAGAGAGGGTAAGTAAGTACGTCCAGGTAGGTTAAATATATAGGGTAGGTAGGCGCGTTTAGATATAGAATTTTTATATAAATAGTAATTGTATTAGGAAAGTAAGGGCGAGGGCTTATATAAGGTAGGTAAGAAGGACCGAAAAATTTAGGGGGGTTAAGGGGTTACTTTTTAGCTCCTATTAGGAGGGGTTTATTAAAGGAAAGGGTAGGGTAGTAGTAGGAGGGGGTAAGTAAATAAAGAAGCTACGTAGTTAAATAAAAGTATTTATAGTTTTTTTATTAGAAGATATAGTAGGGTAGGTAGGAAAAGGTTATATAGGATTATATTTTTATATAAAGTAAAAGTATAAAGGAGGAGGTTATTTTTTTAATTTTTGGGTAGGCGAGGCGGTAGGTAGGCTATTTAGGTTAGGAATAGTTTAGTCTTTAGGGGGGGAGTGAAAATTTCTTTCTTCTTTTTCTTTTCCTTTTTTATTTATTTATTTTTTTTCTTTCTTCTTTTTCTCCTCCCTCTTTCTTCTTCCTACTTTTATCCTCTTTATTACTCTTCCTCCTCCCTTTCCTTTCCTCTCTATCTTCCTTCGTTTTAGTCCTTTTTTTCTTTTCTCTTCCTTTTTCTTTTTTCTTTTTAATTTTTAACCTCTTTTTAGGGCTTTCTTCTCTTAATATTTCTTTCCTTATACTTCTAAACCCCCCTCCATTCCCTTCTTTTATATTATATCTATACAAGGATAAAAAAGTAATATGATTAATATGTAAATAAAATAAAGAAGGTTCTTATTCTTCTTTTCTTTGTTTTTTTTTTTTTTTTTTTTTTTTTTTTTTTTTTTTTTTTTTTTTTATATATATTTTTCTTACTTTCCTTCTACCTTTTTACTTTTGTAATATCTTGCCCCCTTAGTAAGCTTCTTCCTTTCTTTTTCTTTTTATTCTTTTTTTCGTCCTCTTATTCTACTTTTAAATCTTTATTAAGTAAGGGCGTTTATAAAGTAAATAAATACTTTTAGAGTAGTAGGAGCCGGATTATAATAAGGGTAGAGGTTTTTTTTATAAATATAGGAAGAAGAAGGTATTTGGAGGTAATTAAATCGATTAATTAGAACCTATACGGTTTTGAATGAATTGTTAGGGAAGGGTAGGTAAATAATTAATAGTAGGAAAGAAGAAAAAGAAGAAAAAAAGAAAAAAAAAAAAGAAATTTTAAAAATAGTAGAAGAAGAAGGGTAATAGAATTTAGGGGGTATAAATAGTTAGTAGAGTAAGTAGGGTATTAAGTAGCTTTAATTGTATAAGTAGGGAGGATATGTTGAGGTTAGTATATTAATAAAGAAGGTTGAATTAGTAAATATAAAAAGAAAAAGATAAGAGTAATATAAATATTTTTAGTATAGTTATAAAATATTATAAATTATATTAAGGAAGATAAAAAGTAATTAGTTTTTTACTTAGTAGAAATATAGTTTAAATAAATATTATAGGGTAAGTACGTTTGCTTTATATAAGAAAAGTACGGCCGAAGTTAAAAAGGTAGAAGAGGGAAAGGTAGTAAAGGGTAGTATTTATTAAGTATAGGGTAGGTAAGAATAATTAGGTAAGTAAGGAAGGTGTAATCGACCTTTAGAAGCCGAAGTTTTAAAAAGGAAAATTGTAAGTAAGTAGCATTTATTAAATATAAGGTAAGTAAGAACTATAAGGTAAATATAATAGGCTTAT
Source organism: Neurospora crassa OR74A (assembly GCF_000182925.2). Lineage (NCBI taxonomy): Eukaryota > Fungi > Ascomycota > Sordariomycetes > Sordariales > Sordariaceae > Neurospora > Neurospora crassa. The sequence goes on from NW_011929460.1 coordinate 14,592, forward strand.
ATAAGAAAGGTAAGATTAAAGTTGAAAAGAAAAAAGTAGTAGGTAGGTAGTACCTACTAAGTATAGGGTAGGTAGGAATAATTGGGTAAGTAAGGAAAGTATAACTAATTTAATAAGGAAGGCGTGGTTTTTATAAATTTGGAGCGAGATTTTTAAGAAGGTGCGACTTAGTTAAGTAGTTGGGTAACTATAAATCGATTTTTAAAATTTCTTATATTAGGGAATTTCGCGGGAGTTGAAAAATTATAGTTTAGACCGTCGGACTATACCGTCCCTAGATTCGAAGTTAGAGGGTATATAAAAAGGAATAGCGGAGAATAATAAAAAAAAGCGAATAGTAAAACTATTCGGTCGTCCTTACCTCCAGCTCCTTTTTATAAGTATAAGTAAGAATATATAGGGCCTATTTTATTTAGAAGCCTTCTATAAGAGGGCTACTCTAGTTTATAGCCTAGGTACTTTCTTATAGTAATTTATAAAGGAAATTAAATTCTAATTTATAAAGTATTGTTATTATATAGCTCCTTACGGTTTATTAGGGAATTAATATTAATAGTACGAATTATTTTAATACCGTTCTAATAAGGGTTTTACTTTTACCGAATAGTATTTGAAAAGATTTTATAGGTATTAGGAAGTACCCTATAAGCGCTAAGGAGTAGGCTTTATAGATAATTAGCTACTAGTTAAATTTATTTATAAATTATTAGGGGTATTAGTTAGTTGGGGAAGCCTTCGGGTAGAATTTTCTATATTAGGCTTCTTTTTAGGGCGTATAGGCGGTATACGAGAGGCGTTCTGCGTTTTCCCGTCCTTTTACCGATTACGCTTTAAAAAATTTAGGAGGGGAAAGTAGATATATATTTCGAGGTAAGTTTGGCCTTATTATATAAATTTCGGACTATCTACTTTTATAATTTTGTAAATTTTTTTATTCGTTTGCAAGCGGTTGGCTTTTTTAAGCGTATAATAGTTACTTAGTTAATTTTATTAGTAGTTATATATTTGTTTTAAAAATTAAACTATATATATTTAAATTTAAGTAATTAAATTATAAAATTGCGAATGGCTTATTAAATTAGTTATAGTTTATTTGATAGTACTTTACTATATGGATAACTGTGGTAATTTTAGAGTTAATATATGCTAAAAACCCCGACTTCGGAAGGGGTATATTTATTAAATTAAAAACTAATGCCCTTCGGGGCTAATTAGTAATTTATAATAATTTTTCGAATTATATAGTTTTGTATTAGCGATAGTTTATTTAAATTTCTACCCTATTAATTTTCGATAGTTAGGTTTTGGTTAACTATAGTGATAATAGGTAATGGAGGGTTAGGGCTCAACTTTAGAAAAGGAGTTTAAAAAACGGTTACTATATTTAAGGAAGGTAGTAGGCGTATAAATTACTTAATTCCAATACGGGGAGGTAGTAATAATAAATATTAATATAAGGCTCTTTTAGGTCTTATAATTAGAATAAATATAATTTAAATCCCTTAACGAAGAATAATTGGAGGGTAAGTTTAGTATTAGTAGTTGCGGTAATTCTAATTCTAATAATATATATTAAAGTTATTAAGGTTAAAAAGCTCGTAGTTAAATTTTAGGTTCGGCCCGTCGGTCCGCCTTATTATATATATTAATTGGGTTGGGCTTTTTTTTTTAGAGAATTGTATGCCCTTTATTAAGTATGTTAGGGAATTAGGATTTTTATTATAAATAAATTAAATTATTTAAAGAAGGCTTATATTTAAATATATTAGTATAGAATAATAGAATAGGATATATAGTTCTATTTTATTGGTTTTTAGGACCGTTGTAATAATTAATAGGGATAGTTGGGGGTATTAATATTTAATTATTAGAGGTGAAATTCTTGGATTTATTAAAGATTAATTATTGTGAAAGTATTTACTAAGGATGTTTTTATTAATTAGGAATGAAAGTTAGGGGATTGAAGACGATTAGATACTATTGTAGTTTTAATTATAAATTATACTAATTAGGGATCGGACGGTATTATTTTTTAACCCGTTCGGTACTTTACAATAAATTAAAATGTTTGGGCTTTTGGGGGAGTATAATTATAAGGTTAAAATTTAAAGAAATTAATAGAAGGGTACTACTAGGGGTGGAGCTTACGGTTTAATTTGATTTAATATAAGGAAATTTACTAAATTTAAATACAATAAAAATTAATAGATTGAGAGCTCTTTCTTAATTTTGTAGGTAGTAGTATATAGCTGTTCTTAGTTAATAGAATAATTTATCTATTTAATTACAATAACAAACGAGACTTTAATTTACTAAATAGCCTATATTACTTTGGTAGTACGCTGGCTTTTTAGAGGGACTATCGGTTTAAGCTAATAGAAGTTTAAGGTAATAATAAATTTATAATATCCTTAGATATTCTAGGCCGCATATATACTATATTAATATAATTAGCGAATATTCCCTTAACTAGAAGGTCCGGGTAATCTTATTAAACTATATTGTATTGGGAATAGAATATTACAATTATTACTCTTTAACAAGGAATCTTTAGTAAATATAAGTTATTAATTTATATTAATTACATTCCTACCCTTTATATATATTGCCCATTACTACTACCGATTAAATAGTTTAATAAAGCTTCCGGATTGGCCTAGGGAGGTTAGTAACGATTATTTAGGGCCGGAAAGCTATCTAAATTCGGTTATTTAGAGGAAGTAAAAATCGTAATAAAGTTTCCGTTGGTAAATTAGTAGAAAGATTATTATAGAGTTATAAAACTCCTATAAATTATTATGAATTTTACTTATATAGTTATTTTAGTACTAATAGTCCGGAAAAGCCTTCGGGCCCTCCCGGATCCTCGGGTCTCCCGCTCGCGGGAGGCTGCCTATTGGAATATTGAAATTAAATTTTTGATATTTTATATTTCTCTAAATAAATTTTTAAATAAATTAAAACTTTTAATAATAGATCTCTTAGTTCTAGTATCGATGAAGAATATAGCGAAATATAATAAGTAATATAAATTATAAAATTTAATAAATTATTAAATTTTTAAACGTATATTATGTTTATTAATATTTTAATAAATATATTTATTCGAGCGTTATTTTAATTATTAAATTCTATTTACATTGGGGATTTGCGGTTGTCTACGGTCCCTTAAAATTAATAGTGGGCTTACTAGTTATATTAAGTATAGTAATTCTATATTACTATAGTTATACGGCGGGTTCTTACTATAAAACCCCCTATTTCTAAAGTTAATTTCGGATTAGGTAGGAATACCTATTAAATTTAAATATATTAATAAATAGAGGAAAAGAAATTAATAGGGATTGCCCTAGTAATAGTGAGTAAAGCGGTAATAGTTTAAATTTAAAATTTAATTTCGGCCCGAATTATAATTTATAAAGGAAGCTTTTAGTGAAGTACCTTCTAAATCCTTTAGAACGGGGCACTATAGAGGGTAAAAGCCCTATATAATTAGATATTAATTTAATATAAAGTTCCTTTAACGAATCGAATAATTTAGGAATACTATTTAAAATAGGAGGTAAATTTCTTCTAAAGCTAAATACCGGCTAGAAACTAATAATATATAAGTAAAATAATCGAAAGATGAAAAGCACTTTAAAAAGAGGGTTAAATAGTATATAAAATTATTAAAAGGGAAGCGTTTGTAATTAAACTTACGCCGTTCCAATTATTCGGTATTCTTACCAATATACTTAGGACGGTTTAAATTAATATCGGTTTTAGTAGGGGGATAAAGGTCCGGGGAATATAATTCCTCCGGGAGTATTATAACCCCAAGCGTAATGCCCTTACTAAGATTAAAGTTTATATATTTATAAGGATACTAATATAATAGTTATTAATAACTTGTTTTAAAATACGGACTAAGGAATTAAGGTTTTACGTAAGTATTTAGGTATAAAACCCGTACGTATAATGAAAGTGAATATAAGTGAGAGCTTCGGTGTATTATCAATTAATTTTAATATATTTGGATAGATTTAAATAAGAGTATTAAACTTTAAACCCGAAAAATAGTAAATTATACTTAAATAGGGTAAAGCTAGAGGAAATTCTAGTAAAGGTTTGTAGTAGTTTTAATATATAAATCGATTATTAAATTTAAGTATAGGGGCGAAAGATTAATTAAATTATTTAATAATTAATTACTACTGAAGTTTCTTTTAGAATAGTAGTATTGTTCTTTAATTTTATAAGGTAAAGTAAATAATTAGGAACTTGGGGGTACTTTTTAACCTTCATCTATTCTTAAACTTTAAATATATAAGAAGCCCTTATTATTTAATTAAATATAAGTATTCGAATATACTAATATTAGTAGGCTATTTTTAGTAAGTAGAATTAGCGATGTAGGATAAACCGAATACGGAATTAAAGTACCGGAATAAATGCTTATTAAATATTATAAAAGGTATTAATATATTTTAATAGTAGGACGGTAGCTATAAAAGTTAAAATCTACTAAAAATTATATAATAACTTACTTACCGAATATACTAGCTTTAAAAATAAATAATACTTAAACGTCCTACCTATACCCCGCCTTTAGGGTAGAAATAATACCTTAAGGAGTAAACGGTCGTAGAAGTTAGTAATGAAGCTTAGGGTGTAAACCCGGGTCGAACGGCCTTTAGTATAAATTTTAGTAATAGTAGTAAATATTTTAATAAGAATTTAAAGGACTAAAGTAGGGAAAAGTTCTATATAAATAGCGGTTGGATATAAGTTAGTCGATTCTAAACTATAGGGAAATTCTATTTTAAAGGGGTACTTATACCCTATATAGCGAAAGGGAAGCCGGTTAATATTCCGGCACTTAGATATAGGTTTTACGTAGCAATGTAATTAAATACGGAAATAATAGTAGGGGCCCCAGGTAGAGTTCTTTTTTCTTTTTAATAATTTATTACTTTAAAAATAGTTTATTTGGAGATAGGGTTTAATAATTAGAAGAGTCTAATATTTTTATTAGATCCGGTGCACTTTCGATATCCTTTAAAAATCCGCGGAAGGGAATAATTCTTACACTAAGTTATACTTATAATTATAGTAGGTTTCTAAAGTGAATAGCCTTTAATTAATAGAATAATATAAATAAAGGAAGTTAGTAAAATAGATTTGTAACTTCGGGAAAAGGATTAGCTTTAAGGGTTAAATATATCGGACTTTAAGTAGACGCCCTAAGAATAGATTGCTATTAGCCGGGTAATTGGCCGGCGGTTTTCAATATCCGGGTATAGAAGCCTTTAGTAGATTTCAGTTATCCGGCGTACATTTAATAATTAATTTAAAATTAGTATAGATAGGGGGAATTTGATTATTTAATTAAAATATAGTATTGCGATAGTTAGAAAGTAGTGTTAATGTAATGTGATTTCTGCCTAGTGCTTTAAATATTAAAATAAAGAAATTTAATTAAGTATGGGTAAATAGCGGGAGTAATTATAATTCTCTTAAGGTAGTTAAATATTTTGTTATTTAATTAGTAATATATATAAATAAATTAATAAGATTCCTATTGTTCTTATTTATTATTTAGTAAAATTATAGTTAAGGGAATAAGCTTAGTAGAATTAGCGGAGAAAGAAGACCCTATTGAATTTGATTCTAGTTTAATATTGTAAAAAAATATAGGAGGTATAGAATAAGTGGGAGCTTCGGTGCTAGTAAAATACTACTATTCCTATTATTTTTTTATTTATTTAATTAAATAGGGTTAGATTTTCGTTTAATTTCTAGTTTTAAGGTCCTTCGCGGGCCGACCCGGGTTAAAGATATTATTAGGTAAGGAGTTTGGTTAGGGTAATATATTTATTAAATTATAATGTAAGTATTCTAAAGGGGGTTTATAGAGAATAAAAATCTCTAGTAGAATAAAAGGGTAAAAGTCCTCTTGATTTTAATTTTTAGTATAAATATAAACTATAAAAGTATAGTTTATCGATCCTTTAATCCTTCGAAATTTAAGGCTAAAGGTACTAGAAAAGTTATTATAGGGATAATTAACTTATAGCAGCTAAATATTTATAACAATATTACTTTTTAATCCTTTAATATCGGTTCTTCCTATTATACCGAAATAGAATTCAATAAACGTTAGATTATTTATTTACTAATAAGGAATATAAATTGGGTTTAAATTATTATAAGATAGGTTAATTTTACCCTATTAATAATTTTATTATAATAATAATTAAACTTAGTTCGAAAGGAACCGCTTATTTAAATAATTGGTTTTTACGGTTGTCCAATTGGGTAGTATTACAATGCTACTATTTATTAAATAATAATTAAATACTTCTAAATTAGAATCTATATTAGAATACAATAATACTTTTAGTACGTTATAGATATATAAGAATAGGCTCTAGCTTTGTATTTTAATAGGCAATTCCTCCGTTAGCTTTAAAGTAGCTAGTAGTAATTTGTATATTATAATTTTAATACGCGCTAGATCAAATCCTTTATAGACGATTTAAATATACGAAAGGGTCTTATAAATAGTAGAATAGCTTTATTATTACAATTTATTAAAGGTAAACCCTCCTTCGCCTAGATTTCCTAGTAGAAGGGTCTACCTAATAAGTAGGTATTTACTAGGGGGTCCTTCCGAAATTTAGTTATTAGAGCCTAAGAGGGTGAAAGTACTTTATTAGAGGGAAAGTATAGGGTAAATAGGGATAAGAAGGGAACTTAATTAAATTTAGTATTTTCCGGGTTTAGATAATATTATTTTAGGGGTACGGGCGGGTTGGGTATAAGGGGTTTACTATATTAATAACTAACTTATAGAAGGCTCGGTAGTTATATATAGTATATACTTAGGGAAATGTCAATTAATATAGTATATACGGGTACGGCCGGGCCGGGCCTTTATAAATTTTAGTAATTGCAATAAGTAAGGTAGGTAAAAGCGATTAATTAAGCGGCGGCGGAGTAAGAGCGATTAAGTAAGCGAATAATTTTTAAATAAATTTATAATTTTAAATAAGTGAATATATTTATAATTAGGTTAGGTATAGCGCCGGGTAGGTAAGTATATTCGAATTATATAAGGTAATATAGAGAAGAGAAGGTAAATAAGTATATCCGGATAGGTTAGGTATATAGAGTAAGTAAGCGCGTTTAAGTATAGAATTTTTATATAAATAGTAGTTATATTAGGAAGGTAAGGGCGAAGGTTTATATAGGGTAGGTAAGAAGGACCGAGAGGTTTGGGGGGGCTAAAGGGTTGCTTTCTAATTCCTATTAGGAGGGGCTTATTAAAGGAAAGGGTAGGGTAATAGTAGGAGGGGGTAAGTAAATAAAGAAGCTACGTAATTAAATAAAAATATTTATAATTTTTTTATTAAAAAATATAATAGGGTAAGTAGGAAAAGATTATATAGGATTATATTTTTATATAAAGTAAAAATATAAAAGGGGAGGCTATTTTTTTAATTTTTAAGTAAATAAGGCGGTAGGTAGGCTACTTAAGCTAAGAATAGTTTAATCTTTAGGGGGGGAGTGAAAATTTCTTTCTTCTTTTTCTTTTCCTTTTTTATTTATTTATTTTTTTTCTTTCTTCTTTTTCTCCTCCCTCTTTCTTTTTCCTATTTTTATCCTCTTTATTACTCTTCTTCCTCCCTTTCCTTTCCTCTCCGTCTTCCTTCGTTTTAATCCTTTTTTTCTTTTCTTTTCCTTTTTCTTTTTTCTTTTTAGCTTTTAACCTCTTTTTAAGGCTTTCCTCTCTTAATATTTCTTTCCTTATACCTCCAAACCCCCCTCCATTCCCTTCTTTTATATTATATCTATATAAGGATAAAAAAGTAATATAATTAATATATAAATAAAATAAAGAAGGTTCTTATTCTTCTTTTCTTTGGTTTTTTTTTTTTTTTTTTTTTTTTTTTTTTTTTTTTTTTTTTTTTTTAGAAATATTTTTCTTACTTTCCTTCTACCTTTTTACTTTTATAATATCTTACCCCCTTAGTAAGCTTCTTCCTTTCTTTTTTTTTTTATTCTTCTTTTCGTCCTCTTATTCTACCTCCAAATCTTTATTAGGTAAGGGCGTTTATAAAGTAAATAAATACTTTTAGAGTAGTAGGAGCCGGATTATAATAAGGGTAGAGGTTTTTTTTATAAATATAGGAAGAAGAAGGTATTTGGAGGCGACTAAGTCGATCAATTAGAATCTATACGGTTTTAAATGAATTGTTAGGGAAGGGTAGGTAAATAATTGATAGTAGGAAAGAAGAAAAAGAAGAAAAAAAGAAAAAAAAAAAGAAATTTTAAAAGTAGTAGAAGAAGAAGGGTAGTAGAATTTAGGGGGTATAAATAGTTAGTAGAATAGGTAGGGTATTAGGTAGTTTTAATTATATAGGTAAGGAAGATATATTGAGGTTAGTATATTAATAAAGAAGGTTGAATTAGTAAATATAAAAAGAAAAAGATAAAAGTAATATAAATACTTTTAATATAATTATAAAATATTGTAAATTATATTAAGGAAGATAAAAAGTAGTTAGTTTTTTATTTAGTAGAAATATAATTTAAGTAAACGTTATAGGGTAAGTATATTTACTTTATATAAGAAAAGCGCGGTTGAAGTTGAAAAGGTAAAAGAGGGAAAGGTAGTAAAGGGTAGTACTTATTGAGTATAAGGTAGGTAAGAACGACCGGGTAAGTAAGGAAGGTACAATCGACCTTTAGAAGCTAAAGTTTTGAAAAGGAAAATTGCGAGTAGGTAGTGCTTATTAAATATAGGGTAAATAAGAATTATAGGGTAAATATAATAGGTTTATATAAGAAAAGTAAAATTAAAGTTAAAAAGAAAAAAGTAGTAGGCGGGTAATATTTATTAAATATAGGGTAAGTAGGAATAATTGGGTAGGTAAGGAAGGTATAATTAATTTGACGAGGAAGGTATAGTTTTTATGAATTTAGAACGAGATTTTTAAAAAGGTACAACTTAATTAGGTAGTTGGGTAATTGTAAATTGATTTTTAAAATTTCTTATATTAGGGAATTTCGTAGGAATTAAAAAGTTATAATTTAAACTATTAGGCTATACTATCCTTAAATTTAAAGTTAAAAGGTATATAAGAAGGAGCGGCGGAGAGTAATAGGAAAGAGCGAATAATAAAATTATTCGGTCGTCCTTACCTCCGGCTCCTTCTTATAAATATAAATAAGGATATATAAAGCCTATTTTATTTAGAAGCTTTTTACGGGAGGACTATTCTAACTTATAGCCTAGGTACCTTCCTATAATAACTTGCAAAGGAAATTAAATTCCAATTTATAGAGCGTTATTATTATATAGCTTCTTATAGTTTACTAGGGAATTAATATTAATAGTACGAACTATTTCAATACCGTTTTAGTAAGGGTTCTACCTTTATTGGGCAGTATTTAAAAAGATCTTATAAACGCTAGAGAATACCTTATAAGCGCCGAGGGGTAGGCTTTATAAATAATTGGCCGTTAATTAAATTTATTTATAAGCCGCCGAGGGTATTAGTTAGTTAAGGAAGCCTTCGGGTAGAATTTTCTATATTAGGCCTCCTTTTGGAGTGTATAGGCGGTATACGAAAGGTATTCTATACTTTCCTATCCTTTTACCGACTATACTTTAAGGAATTTAAGAGGGGAAAGTAGATATATATTTCGAAGTAAATTCGGCCCTATTGTACGAACTTTAGACCGTTTACCTTTGTAATTTTGTAAATTTTTCTATTCGCTTACGAGTAGTTAGTTTTTTTAAGCGTACAATAGTTATTTAGTTAATTCTATTAGTAATTATATATTTATTTTAAAGATTAAATTATATATATTTAAATTTAAGTAATTAAATTACGAAATTGCGAATAGTTTATTAAATTAATTATAGTTTATTTAATAGTACTTTACTATATAGATAACTATAGTAATTCTAGAGTTAATATATATTAAAAACCCCGACTTCGGAAGGGGTATATTTATTAAATTAAAAATTAATACCCTTCGGGGCTAATTAGTAATTTATAATAATTTTTTAAATTGTATAGCTTTGCGTTGGTAATGGTTTATTTAAATTTCTGCCCTATTAATTTTCGATGGTTGGGTTTTGGTTAGTTATAGTAATAACGGGTAATAGAGGGTTAGGGTTCGACCCTAGAGAAGGAGTTTAAGAAACGGCTACTATATTTAAAGAAGGTAGTAGGTATATAAATTACCTAATCCCGATACGGGGAGGTAGTAATAATAAATATTAATATAGGGCTCTTTTGGGTTTTATAATTAGAATAAATATAATTTAAATCCTTTAACGAGGAATAATTAGAGGGTAAGTCTAGTATTAGTAGCCGTAGTAATTCTAATTCTAATAATATATATTAAAGTTATTAAGGTTAAAAAGTTCGTAGTTAAATTTTGGGTTTAGCCCGTCGGTCCGCCTTACCGCGTATATTAATTGGGTTGGGCCTTTTTTTCTAGAGAACCGTATGCCCTTTATTAAGTATATTAGGGAATTAGGATTTTTATTATAAATAAATTAAATTATTTAAAGAAGGCTTATACTTGAATATATTAGTATAGAATAATAAAATAGGATGTGTAGTTCTATTTTATTAATTTTTAGGACCGTTATAATAATTAATAGGGATAGTCGGGGGTATTAATATTTAATTATTAGAAGTGAAATTCTTAGATTTATTAAAGATTAATTATTATAAAAGTATTTACTAAGGATATTTTTATTAATTAGGAACGAAAATTAGGGGATTGAAGACGATTAGATACTATTATAATTTTAATTATAAATTATACCGATTAAGGATCGGACGGTATTATTTTTTAACCCGTTCGGCACCTTACAATAAATTAAAATATTTGGGCTCTTGGGGGAGTATAGTTGTAAGGTTAAAATTTAAAGAAATTGACGGAAGGGTACTATTAGGGGTGGAGCCTGCGGTTTAATTTGATTTAATATAGGGAAATTTACTAAGTCTAAATATAATAAGGATTAATAAATTGAGAGCTCTTTTTTAATTTTGTAGGTAGTAGTATATAGTTATTCTTAGTTAATAGAATAATTTATTTACTTAATTACAATAATAAACGAGACTTTAATTTATTAAATAGCCTATATTACTTTAGTAGTATATTAGCTTCTTAGAGGGATTATTAATTTAAACCAATAGAAGTTTGAGGTAATAATAGGTCTATAATACCTTTAGATATTTTGGGCCGTATACGCGTTATATTAATATAGTTAGCGAGTATTCTTTTAGCCGGAAGGTCCGGGTAATTTTATTAAATTGTATCGTATTAGGGATAAAGTATTACAATTATTACTCTTTAACGAAGAATCCCTAATAAGTGTAAATTATTAATTTATATTAATTACATCCCTACCCTTTATATATACCGCCCGTCGCTATTATTAATTGAATAGCTTAGTAAGGCTTCCGAATTAGCCTAGGGAAGTCGGTAATAACTACCTAAGGCCGGAAAATTATCTAAATTCAATTATTTAGAGGAAATAAAAGTCGTAATAAAGTCTCCATTAGTAAACTAGTAGAAGGATTATTATAAAATTATAAAACTCCTATAAACTATCGTAAATCTTACTTATACAATTACCTCGGCGTTAGTAATCCAGAAAAGCCTTCGGACCCTCCCGGATCTTCGGGTCTCCCGCTTATAGGAAGCTACCCGCCGGAGTATTAAAACTAAACTTTTAATATTTTATATCTCTTTAAATAAACTTTTAAATAAATTAAAACTTTTAATAACAAATCTCTTAATTCTAATATTAATAAAGAACGTAGCGAAATACAATAAGTAATATAAATTATAGAATTTAGTAAATTATTAAATCTTTAAACGTATATTACACTTACTAATATTCTAGTAAGTATATTTATTTAAACGTTATTTTAATTATTAAACTCTATTTACATTAGGGATTTACAATTATCTATAGTCCTTCAAAATTAATAGTAAGCTTACTAATTATACCGAATATAGTAATTTTATATTACTATAGTTATACAGCGGGTTCTTATTGTAAAACCCCCTATTTCTAAGATTGACCTCGGATTAGGTAGGAATACCTATTGAATTTAAATATATTAATAAGCAAAGGAAAAGAAACTAATAGGAATTACCTTAATAATAGCAAATAAAGTAGCAATAATTCAAATTTGAAATCTAATTTTAGCCTAAATTGTAATTTATAGAGGAAGCTTTTAGTAAAGCACCTTTTAAATCCCCTAGAATAGGGTACTATAGAGGGTAAGAGTCTTATATAGTTGGATGCTAATTTAATATAAAGCTCTTTCAATAAATTGAGTAATTTGGGAATACTATTTAAAATAGGAGGTAAATTTCTTCTAAAGTTAAATACCGGCTAGAGACTAATAGTATATAAGTAGAATAATTGAAAGATGAAAAGTATTTTAAAAAGAGGGTTAAATAGTATATAAAATTATTAAAAGGGAAGTATTTGTAATTAGACTTATACTATTCCAATTATCCGGTATTTTTACTAATATATTTAGGATAATTTAAACTAATATTAGTTTTAGTAGGGGGATAAAGGTCCGGAGAATATAACTCCTCTAAGAATATTATAGCCTTAAGTATAATGCCTTCGCCGGGACTAAGGTTCGTATATTTATAAGGATATTAGTATAATAGTTATTAATAACCTATTTTAAAATACAAATTAAAGAATTAAGGTTTTATACAAATATTTAAGTATAAAACCCGTACGTATAATAAAAGTGAATGTAGGTAAGAGTTTCGGTATATTATTAACCGATTTTAATATATTTAAATAGATTTAAATAAGAGTATTAAACTTTAGACCCGAAAGATAGTAAATTATACTTAGATAGGGTGAAGCTAGAGGAAATTTTAATAGAGGTTCGTAGCGGTTTTGACGTGCAAATTAATTATTAAATCTAAGTATAGGGGCGAAAAATTAATTGAATTATTTAGTAGTTAGTTATTACCGAAGTTTCCTTTAAGATAGTAGTATTATTCTTTAATTTTATAAGGTAAAGCAAATAATTAGGGATTTAGGGGCGCTTTTTAGCCTTTATTTATTCTTAAATTTTAAATATATAAGAAGCCTTTATTATTTAATTGAATATAAGTATTCGAATATACTAATACTAATAGGCTATTTTTAGTAAATAGAATTAGCGATATAGAATAAACCGAACGCGGGGTTAAAGTATTAGAGTAGACGTTTATTAAATACTATAAAAAGTATTAATATATTTTAATAGTAAGATAGTAGCTATAGAAGTTGGAATTTACTAAGGATTGTATAATAATTTACTTACTAAATATATTAGCTTTGAAAATAAATAGCGTTTAAGTATCCTACTTATACCCCGCCCTTAGGGTAGAAATAATGCCTTAAAGAGTAGGCGGTTGTAAAGGTTAGTAACGAAGCTTAGGGCGTAAGCCCGGATTGAATAGCCTCTAGTATAAATTTTAATAGTAATAGTAAATACTTTAATAAGAATTTGAAGGACCGAAGTAGGGAAAGGTTCTATATAAATAGTGGTTAGATATAAATTAGTTAATCCTAAACTATAGGGAAATTCCATTTTAAAGGGGCACTTATACCCTATATAGCGAAAGGGAAGCCGGTTAATATTCTAACACTTAAATATAAATTTTACGTAGCAACGTAATTGAATGTAAAAATAACGGCGGGGGCCCCGGGTAGAATTCTCTTTTCTTCTTAACGGTCTATTACTTTAAAAATAGTTTATTTAGAAATAGGGTTTAATAGCTAAAAGAGTCTAATACTTCTATTAGGTCTAATATATTTTTAATATCCCTTAAAAATCTACGGGAGGGAATAATTCTTATACTAGGTTGTACTTATAACTATAGTAGGTCTCTAAAGTGAATAGCCTTTAATTAATAGAATAATATAAATAAAGGAAGTTAGTAAAATAGATCTATAATTTTAGGAAAAGGATTAGTTCTAAGGGTTGGGTATATCGGGCTTTAGGTAAACGCCCTAGGAGTAGATTACTATTAATTAAGTAATTAGCCGGTAGCTTTCAATATCCGGATATAGAAGCCTTTAGTAGACTTCGGTCGTCCAGCGTATATTTAATAATTAATTTAGAATTAGTACGGATAAGGGGAATTTAATTATTTAATTAAAATATAGTATTGTAATAGCTAGAAAGTAGTATTAATGCAATATAATTTTTACTTAGTACTCTAAATATTAAAGTAAAGAAATTTAATTAAGTGCGGGTAAACAGCGGGAGTAACTATAATTTTCTTAAAGTAATTAAATACCTTATTATTTAATTAATAATACGTATAAATAAATTAACAAAATTCCTACTATCCCTATTTACTATTTAGCGAAATTATAATTAAGGGAACGGGTTTAGTAGAATTAGCGGGGAAAGAAGACTCTATTAAATTTAATTTTAATTTAATATTATAAAAAGATATAAGAGGTATAGAATAGGTAGGAGCTTTAGCGCCGGTAAAATACTACTATTCCTATTGTTTTTTTACTTATTTAATTAAGCGGGGTTAGATTTTCGTCCAACTTCTAATTTTAAGGTCCTTCGCGGGCCGACCCGGGTTAAAAATATTATTAGGTAGAGAATTTAACTAAGGCGGTATATTTATTAAACTATAATATAGGTATCCTAAGGGGGGCTTATAGAGAATAGAAATTTCTAGTAGAATAAAAGGGTAAAAGTCCCCTTAATTTTAATTTTTAATATAAATACAAACTATAAAAGTATAGCCTATTAATCCTTTAGTCCTTTGAAATTTAAGGTTAAAGGTATTAGAAAAATTACTATAGGGATAATTAGTTTGTAGCAGTTAAGTATTTATAGCAATATTACTTTTTAATCCTTCAATATTAGTTCTTCCTATTATATTAAAGTAGAATTCAATAAGCATTAGATTATTTACTTATTAATAGGGAATATAAATTGGATTTAGACTATTATAAGATAGATTAATTTTACTTTACTAATAACTTTATTACAATAATAATTAAATTTAGTATAAAAAGAACCGCTTATTTAAATAATTAGTTTTTACAGTTATCCGACCGGGTAATACTATAATACTACTATTTGCTAGATAATAGCTGAACGCCTCTAAATTAGAATCTATATTAGAATACAATAATACTTCTAGTATATTGTAAATGTATAAAAATAGGCTCTAGCTTCGTATTTTAATAAGTAATTCCTTTATTAGTTTTAAAGTAGTTAGCGGTAATTTACGTATTATAATTTTAATATACGTTAAATCAAATCCTTTACAAACAATTTAAATATGCGAAAGGGTCTTATAAATAGTAGAATAACCTTATTATTATAATTTATTAAGGGTAAACCCTCCTTTGCCTAAATTTCCTAATAAAAGGGTCTATTTAATAAGTAAGTATTTATTAGGGGGTTCCCCCGAAATTTAATTACTAAAACTTAAGAGGGCGAAAACGCTTTACTAGAGGGAAAGTATAGAATAAATAGGGATAAGAAGGGGACTTAATTAAATTTAATATTTCCTAGGTTTAAATAATATTACTTTAGGGGTGCGGGCAGGCCGGGTATAAGGGGTCTACCGTACTAGCAACTAACTTATAGAAAGTTTAGTAATTATATATAGTATATATTTAGGGAAGTATCGATTAACGTAGTATATATAGGTATAGTTAGGCCGGGCCTTTACAAATCTTAATAATTATAATAAGTAGAGTAAATAAAAACGACCGACTAAGTAGCGGCGGGGTAGGAGCGATTAAGTAAGTAAATAATTTTTAAATAAATTTATAATTCTAAATAAGTAAATATATTTATAATTGGGTTGGATGTAGCGCTAGGTAAGTAAATACATTCGAATTATATAAGGTAGCGTAAAGAAAAGAGGGTAGGTAAGTGCGTTTAAACGGGTTAAGTATATAGGGTAGGTAGGTGCGTTTAAGTATAGAATTTTTATATAAATAGTAGCTATATTAGGAAGGTAAGGGCGAAGGCCTATATAGGGTAGGTAAAAAGAACCGAAAGGTTTAAGGGGGCTAAAGGGTTACTTTCTAATTCCTATTAGAAGGGGCTTATTAAAGGAAAGGGTAGGGTAGTAGTAGGAGGGGGTAAATAAATAAAGAAGCTATATAATTAAATAAAAGTATTTGTAGCCTTTTTATTAGAAGATGTAGTAGGGTAGGTAGGAAAAGGTTATATAAGATTATATTTTTATATAAAATAAAAGTATAAAGGGGGAGGTTATTTTTTTAATTTCTAAGTAAGCAAGGCGGTAGGTAGGCTATTTGGACTAAGAATAATTTAATCTTTAGGGGGGGAGCGAAAATTTCTTTCTTCTTTTTCTTTTCCTTTTTTATTTATTTATTTTTTTTCTTTCTTTTTTTTCTCCTCCCTCTTTCTTCTTCCTACTTTTATCCTCTTTATTACTCTTCCTCCTCCCTTTCCTTTCCTCTCCGTCTTCCTTCGTTTTAGTCCTTTTTTTCTTTTCTCTTCCTTTTTCTTTTTTCTTTTTAGCTTTTAACTTCTTTTTAAAGCTTTCCTCTCTTAATATTTCTTTCCTTATACCTCCAAACCCCCCTCCGTTCCCTTCTTTTATATTATATCTATATAAAGATAAAAAAGTAATATAATTAATATGTAAATAAAATAAAGAAGGTTCTTATTCTTCTTTTCTTTGTTTTTTTTTTTTTTTTTTTTTTTTTTTTTTTTTTTTTTTTTTTTTTTTATATATATTTTTCTTACTTTCCTTCTACCTTTTTACTTTTATAATATCTTGCCCCCTTAGTAAGCTTCTTCCTTTCTTTTTCTTTTTATTCTTCTTTTCGTCCTCTTATTCTACTTCTAAATTTTTATTAGGTAAGGGCGTTTATAAAGTAAATAAATACTTTTAAAGTAGTAGGAGCTGGATTATAATAAGGGTAGAGGTTTTTTTTATAAATATAGGAAGAAGAAGGTATTCGGAGGCGATTAAATCGATTAATTAGAATTTATACAGTTTTGAATGAATTGTTAGGGAAGGGTAGGTAAATAATTAATAGTAGGAAAGAAGAAAAAGAAGAAAAAAAGAAAAAAAAAAAAGAAATTTTAAAAATAGTAGAAGAAGAAGGGTAGTAGAATTTAGGGGGTATAAATAATTAGTAGAGTAAGTAGGGTATTAGGTAGCTTTAGTTATATAGGTAGGGAGGATATATTGAGGTTAATATATTAATAAAGAAGGTTAAATTAATAAATATAAAAAGAAAAAAATAAAAGTAATATAAATACTTTTAGTATAATTATAAAATATTATAAATTATATTAGGGAAGATAAAAAGTAATTAGCTTTTTACTTAGTAGAAATATAGTTTGAGTAGACGTTGTAGGGTAAATATATTTACTTTATATAAGAAAGGTACGGCCGAAGTTAAAAAGGTAAAAGAGGGAAAAATAGTAAAGGGTAGTACTTACTAAGTATAAGGTAAATAAGAATAACCGGGTAGGTAAAGAAGGCGTAATTAACCTTTGGAAACTGAAGTTTTGAAAAGGAAAATTACGAATAGGTAGTACTTATTAAGTATAGGGTAGGTAAGAATTATAAGGTAGGTACGATGGGCTTATATAAGAAAGGTAAAATTAAAATTAAAAAGAAAAAAGTAGTAGGCGGGTAGTATTTACCGAATATAGGGTAAATAGGAATAATCGGGTAAGTAAGGAAGGTATAATTAATTTAACGAGGAAGGTGTGGTTTTTATAAATTTAAAGCGAAATTCTTAAGAAGGTACGATTTAATTAGGTAATTAAGTAGCTGTAAATCGATTTTTAAAATTTCCTATATTAGGGAATTTTGCGGGAGTTAAAAAATTATAATTTAGACTATTAGGCTATATTATTCCTAAATTCGAAGTTAGAGGGTATATAAGAAGGAGTAGTAGAGAATAATAGGAAAGAGCGAGTAGTAAGATTATTCGGTCGTCCTTACTTCTAGCTCCTTCTTATAAGTATAAATAAAAATATATAGGGCCTACTCTATTTAAAAGCCTTCTATAGGAGGGCTACTCTAATTTATAATTTAAATACTTTCCTATAGTAACTTACAAAGGAAATTAAATTCTAATTTATAGAGCGTTGTTATTACGTAACTCCCTATAGTTTGCCGGGGAATTAATATTAATAGTACGAACTACCTTAGTACTATTTTAATAAGGGCTCTACCTTTACCGGACGGTATTTAAAAAGATTTTATAAGTACTAAGGAGTACCCTATAAGTACCGAGGGGTGGGTTTTATAAATAATTGGCCGTTAGTTAAATTTATTTATAAGCTACCGGGGGTATTAATTAATTAGGGAAGCCTTCGGGTAGAACCTTCTATATTAGGCCTCCTTTTAGGGCGTATAAATAGTATACGAGAGGTATTTTACACTTTCCTATCCTCCTACCGACTGCGTTTTAAAGAATTTAAGAGGGGAAAGTAAATATATATTTCGAGGTAAGTTCGGCCCTACCGTATAAGCTTCGGACTACTTACCTTCGTAATTTTATAAATTCTTCCGTTCATTTACGAACGGTTAGCCTTTTTAAGCGTACGATAGTTATTTAATTAATTCTATTAGTAATTATATACTTATTTTAAAGATTAAATTATATATATTTAAATTTAAGTAATTAAACTACGAAATTACGAATAATTTATTAAATTAGTTATAGTTTATTTAATAGTACCTTACTATATAGATAACTATAGTAATTCTAGAGTTAATATATATTAAAAACCCTAATTTCGGAAGGGGTATATTTATTAAATTAAAAACTAATACCCTTCGGAACTAACTAGTAATTTATAATAATTTCTCGAATTATATAACTTTATACTAGCGATAGTTTATTTAAATTTCTACTTTATTAATTTTCGACGGCTAGGTTTTAGTTAACTATAATAATAATAGGTAATAGAGGGTTAGGGCTCGACCCCGGAGAAGGAGCTTAAGAAACGGCTACTATATTTAAGGAAGGTAGTAAGCGTATAAATTACTTAATCTCGACATAGGGAGGTAGTAATAATAAATATTAATATAGGGTTCTTTTGGGTTTTGTAATTAGAATAAATATAATTTAAATCCCTTAATAAAGAATAATTGGAGGGTAAATCTAGTATTAGTAGCCGTAGTAATTCTAATTCTAATAACGTATATTAAAATTATTAAAGTTAAAAAGTTCGTAGTTAAACCTTAGGCTTAGTCCGTCGGTCCGCCTTACTACATACATTAATTGGGTCGGGCCTTTTTTCTTAGAGAACCGTATACCCTTTACTAGGTATATTGGGGAATTAGGACTTTTATTATAAATAAATTAAATCGCTCAAAGAAGGCTTATATTCGAATGTACTAGTATAGAATAATAGAATAGGACGTATAGTTCTATTTTATTAGTTTCTAGGACCGCTATAATAATTAATAGGGATAGTCGGGGGTATTAGTATTTAATTGTTAGAGGTGAAATTCTTGGATTTATTAAAGATTAATTATTGTAAAAGTATTTACTAAGGATATTTTTATTAATTAGGAATAAAAGTTAGGGGATCGAAGATAATTAGATACTATTATAATTTTAATTATAAATTATACTAATTAAGGATCGGACAATATTATTTTTTAACCTATTCGGCACTTTATAATAAATTAAAATATTTAGGCTCTTGGGGGAGTATAGTCGTAAGGTTAAAATTTAAAAAAATTGACGGAAGGGTACTACTAGGGGTAGAGCCTGCGGTTTAATTTAATTCAATACAGGGAAATTCACTAAGTCCAGATATAATAAAGATTAATAGATTGAGAGCTCTTTTTTAATTTTGTAAGTAGTAGTATATAACCGTTCTTAGTTAATAGAGTAATTTATCTATTTAATTATAATAATAAATGAAACTTTAATTTACTAAATAGCCTATATTATTTTAGTAGTACATTAGTTTTTTAGAGGGATTATCGGCTTAAGCCAATAAAAATTTAAAGTAATAATAGGTCTATAATACCCTTAAATATTCTAGGCTGTACGTACACTATACTAATATAGCTAGCGAATACTCCCTTAGCCGGAAGGTCCGAGTAATTTTATTAAATTGTATTATACTAGGGATAGAATATTATAATTATTACTCTTCAATAAGGAATCCCTAGTAAATATAAATTATTAATTTGTATTAATTACATCCTTACTCTTTATATATACCGCCCGTTATTACTACTAATTAAATAGTTTAATAAAACTTCCGGACTAACCTAAAGAAGTCGGTAATAACTACCCAAGGCCGGAAAGCTATTTAAACTCAATTATTTAAAGGAAGTAAAAATCGTAATAAGGTTTCCGTTAGTAAATTAGCGGAAAGATTATTATAGAATTATAAAACTCTTATAAACTATTATAAATCTTACCTATACAGTTACTTTAATATTAGCGGTCTAGAAAGGCCTTCAGGCCCTCCCGGATCCTCGGGTTTCCCGTTTGTAGGAGGCTGCCCGCCGGAATACCGAAACTAAATTCTTAATATTTTATATTTCTCTAAGTAAATTTTTAAATAAGTTAAAACTTTCAATAACAGATCTCTTAATTCTAACATCGATAAAGAACGTAGCGAAATACAATAAGTAATATAAATTATAGAATTTAATAAATTATCGAATTTTTAAACGTACATTACACTCACTAATATTCTAATAAATATACCTATTCGAACGTTATTTTAATTATTAAACTCTATTTATATTAGGGATTTACAATTATCTACAATCCTTTAAAATTAATAGCGGATTCGTTAGTTATACTAAGCATAATAATTCTATATCGCTATAGTCGTACAGCGGGTTCTTACTATAAAACCCCCTATTTCTAAAATTAACCTCGGATTAAATAGGAATACCCACTAAATTTAAACATATTAATAAGTAGAGGAAAAGAAACTAATAGGGATTACCCTAATAATAGCGAGTAAAGTAGTAATAATTTAAATTTAAAATCTAACTTCGGCTTGAATTATAATTTATAGAGGAAGCTTTTAGTAAAGCACCTTCTAAATTCCTTAGAATAAAGTACTATAGAAGGTAAGAGCCCTATATAGTCGGATGCCGATTTAATATAAAGCTCCTTCAACGAATTAAGTAGTTTAAGAATATTATTTAAAATAGGAGGTAAATTTCTTCTAAAATTAAATACCGGTTAGAAACTAATAGCATATAAGTAGAATAATCGAAAGATGAAAAGTACTTTGAAAAAAGGGTTAAATAGTATATAAAATTATTAAAAGGGAAGCGTTTATAATTAAATTTACACTATTCCAATTATTTAATATTTTTACTAATATATTTAAGACGGCTTAAACTAATATTAATTTTAATAGGGGGATAAAGGTCCGGGGAATATAGTTCCTCCGGGAGTATTATAACCCCGGGCGTAATGCCTTCGCCGGGACCGAAATTCGCGTATTTATAAAGATACTAATATAATAGTTATTAACGACCCGTCTTAAAATATAGACTAAAGAATTAAAGTTTTATACGAATATTTAGGTATAAAACCTATATACGTAATAAAAGTAAATATAAGTAAAAGCTTCAGTATATTATTAACTAATTTTAATATATTTAGATGGATTTGAATAAGAATATTAAACTTTAAATTTAAAAAATAGTAAATTATATTTGGATAGGGTGAAGTTAGAGGAAACTTTAGTAGAGGTTCGTAGCGGTTCTAACGTATAAATCGATTATTAAATTTAAGTATAGGGGCGAAAAATTAATCGAATTATTTAGTAGTTAGTTACCGCCGAAGTTTCCCTTAGGATAGTAATATTATTCTTTAGTTTTATAAAGTAAAGCGAATAATTAGGGATTCGGGGGCACTTTTTAACCTTTATCCATTTTTAAACTTTAAATATATAAGAAACCTTTATTATTTAATTAAATATAGGTATTCGAATATATTAATATTAGTAGGCTATTTTTAGTAAGTAGAATTAATAATACAGAATAAACTAAATATAGGGTTAAAGTACCGGAGTAGACGCTTATTAAATACTATAAAAGGCGTTAATATATTTTAATAGTAGGACGGTAATTATAAAAATTAGAATTTACTAAGGATTATATAATAACTTACTTACCGAATATATTAGCTTTGAAAATAAATAGTACTTAAGCGTCCTACTTATACCCCGCCCTTAGGGTAGAAACGATACTTTAAGGAATAAGTAGCCGTAGAGGTTAGTAATGAAGCTTAGGGCGTAAGCCTAGGTTGAACGGCCTCTAATATAGATTTTAATAATAGTAATAAATATTTTAATAAGAATTTGAAGGATCGAAGTAGGGAAAGGTTCTATATAAATAGTAGTTAGATATAAGTTAATTAATTTTAAATTATAAGGAAGTTCCGTTTTAAAGGGGCATTTGTACTTTATATAGCGAAAGGGAAGCCGGTTAATATTCTAGTACTTAAATATAAATTTTATACGGTAATACAATTAAATACGGAGATAATAGTGGGGGCCCCGGGTAGAATTCTCTTTTCTTCTTAATAATCTATTACTTTAAAAATAGTTTATTTGGAGATAGGGTTTAATAGTTGGAAGAGCCCGATATTTTTATTAAATCCGGTACACTTTTAATATCCCTTAAAAATCTATAGGAGGGAATAATTCTTATACTAAGTTGTACTTATAATTATAGTAGGTCTCTAAAGTGAATAGCCTCTAGTTAATAGAATAATATAAATAAGGGAAATTAGTAAAATAGATCTATAATTTCGGGAAAAGGATTAACTCTAAGGGTTAAGTACGTTAGGCTTTAAGTAAACGCCCTAAAAATAGATTACTACTAATTAGGCAACCGGCTAGCGGCTTTCAATATCCGGGTATAAAAGCCTTTAATAAACTTCGGTCGTCTAATATATATTTAATAATTAATTTAGAATTGGTATAGATAGGGGGAATTTAATTATTTAATTAAAATATAGTATTACGATAGTTAGAAAGTAGTATTAATATAATATAATTTTTATTTAGTATTCTAAATATTAAAGTAAAGAAATTTAATTAAGTGCGGGTAAACGGCGGGAGTAACTATAATTCTCTTAAGGTAGTTAAATGCTTCGTTATTTAATTAGTAATATATATAAATAGATTAATAAAATTCCTACTATTCTTATTTATTATTTAGCGAAATTATAGTTAAAGGAACGGGCTTGGTAGAATTAGCGGAGAAAGAAGACCCTATTAAATTTAATTCTAGTTTAATATTGTAAAAAAATATAAGAGGTGTAGAATAGGTAGGAACTTCGGTGTTGGTAAAATACTACTACTCTTATTATTTTTTTATTTATTTAATTAAATAAGGTTAGATTTTCGTCCAACTTTTAGTTTTAAAGTCCTTTGCGGGCCAATCCGGGTTGAAGATATTATTAGGTAGGGAATTTGGCTAAGGCGGTATATTTATTAAATTATAATATAAGTATCCTAAAGGGGGCTTATAGAGAATAGAAATCTCTAGTAGAATAAAAGGGTAAAAGTCCCTTTAATTTTAATTTTTAGTATAAATACAAATTATAAAAGTATAGCCTATTAATCTTTTAGTCCCTCGAAATTTGAGGTTAGAAGTACCAAAAAAGTTACTATAGGGATAATTAGCTTGTAGCGGCTAAGCGTTTATAATAATATTGCTTTTTAATCCTTCAATATCGGCTCTTCTTATTATATTGAAATAGAATTCGGTAAGTATTGGATTGTTCACCTACTAATAGGGAATATAAGTTAGGTTTAGATTATTATAAAATAAATTAGTTTTACCCTATTAATAACTTTATTATAATAATAATTGAGTTTAGTATAAAAGGAACTACTTATTTAAATAATTAGTTTTTGTAGTTATTCGACCGGGTAGTACTGTAACGCTACTATTTACTAGATAATAGCTAAACGTTTTTAAATTAAAATCTATATTAGAATACGATAATACTTCTAATATATTATAGATATATAAGAATAAGCTCCGGCCTCGTATTTTAATAAGCGATTCCTCTATTGGCTTTGAAGTAGCTAATAGTAATTTGCGTATTGTAATTTTAATACGCGCTAGATTAAATCCTTTATAAATAATTTAAATATACGAAAGGGTCCTATAAATAGTAGAATAATTTTATTATTACAATTTACTAAGGGTAAGCCTTCCTTCGCCTAAATTTCCTAGTAGAAGGGTCCGTTTAATAAATAGGTATTTATTAGGGGGTCCCTTTGAAATTTAATTACTAAAATCTAAAAGGGTGAAAGCGCTTTATTAGAAGGAAAGTATAGGGTAAGTAGGGATAGGAAGGGGATTTAGTTAAATTTAATATCTCCTAAGTTTGGACGATATTACCTTAGGGGTGCGGGCGGGTTGAATATAAAGGGTTTACTATATTAGTAGTTAATTTATAGAAAGTTTAATAGTTATATATAGTATATATTTAGGGAAGTGTCGATTAGCGTAGTATATATAGGTACGGCCAGGCCGGGCCTTTATAAATTTTGGTAATTATAATAAATAGAGTAAGTAAAAGCAACCGACCGAGTAACGGCGGGGTAGGAGTAACCGGGTAGGCGAGTAATTTTTAAATAAATTTATAATTCTAGATAAGTAAATGTATTTACGACTAGGTTAGGTACGGCGTTAAATAAGTAAATATATTCGAATTATATAAAGTAGTATAGAGAAGAGAGGGTAGGTAAGTACGTTTGGGTGGGTTAGGTATATAGGGTAAGTAAGTGCATTTAAATATAGAATTTTTATATAAATAGTAATTGTATTAGGAAGGTAAGGGCGAGGGTTTATATAGGGTAGGTAAGAAGGACCGAAAGGTTTAGGGGGGCTAAGGGGTTGTTTTTTAGCTCCTATTAGGAGGGGCTTATTAAAAGAAAGGGTAGGGTAATAGTAGGAGGGGGTAAATAAATAAAGAAGCTATGTAGTTGAATAAAGGTATTTATAATTTTTTTATTAAAAAATATAATAGGGTAAGTAAGAAAAGATTATATAGGATTGTATTTTTATATAAAGTAAAGGTATAAAGGGGGAAACTATCTTTTTAATTTCTAGGTAGGCGAGGCGGTAGGTAGGCTATTTAAGCTAGAAATAGTTTAGTCTTTAGGGGGGGAGCGAAAATTTCTTTCTTCTTTTTCTTTTCCTTTTTTATTTATTTATTTTTTTTCTTTCTTCTTTTTCTCCTCCCTCTTTCTTCTTCCTACTTTTATCCTCTTTATTACTCTTCCTCCTCCCTTTCCTTTCCTCTCCGTCTTCCTTCGTTTTAGTCCTTTTTTTCTTTTCTCTTCCTTTTTCTTTTTTCTTTTTAACTTTTAACCTCTTTTTAGGGCTTTCCTCTCTTAATATTTCTTTCCTTATACCTCCAAACCCCCTTCCGTTCCCTTCTTTTATATTATATTTATATAAGGATAAAAAAGTAATATAATTAATATATAAATAAAATAAAGAAGGTTCTTATTCTTCTTTTCTTTATTTTTTTTTTTTTTTTTTTTTTTTTTTTTTTTTTTTTTTTTTTTTTATATATATTTTTCTTACTTTCCTTCTACCTTTTTACTTTTATAATATCTTGCCCCCTTAGTAAGCTTCTTCCTTTCTTTTTCTTTTTATTCTTCTTTTCATCCTTTTATTCTACTTCTAAATCTTTATTAAGTAAGGGCGTTTATAAAGTAAATAAATACTTTTAGAGTAGTAGGAGCTGGATTATAATAAGGGTAGAGGTTTTTTTTATAAATATAGGAAGAAGAAGGTATTCGGAGGCGATTAAGTTAATTAATTAGAATTTATATAGTCTTGAATGAATTATTAGGGAAGGGTAGGTAAATAATTGATAGTAGGAAAGAAGAAAAAGAAGAAAAAAAGAAAAAAAAAAAAGAAATTTTGAAAGTAGTAGAAGAAGAAGGGTAGTAGAATTTAGGGGGTATAAATAGTTAGTAGAGTAAGTAGGGTATTAGGTAGTTTTAGTTGTATAGGTAGGGAGGATATATTGAAGTTAATATATTAATAAAGAAGGTTAAATTAATAAATATAAAAAGAAAAAGATAAGAGTAATATAAATATTTTTAGTATAGTTATAAAATATTATAAATTATATTAGGGAAGATAAAAAGTAGTTAATTTTTTACTTAGTAGAAACGTAATTTGAGTAGACGCTATAGGGTAGGTACATTTACTTTATATAAGAAAGGCGTAGTTGAGGTTAAAAAGGTAAAAGAGGAAAAGGTAGTAAAGGGTAGTATTTATTGAGTATAGGGTAGGTAAGAACGATTGGGTAGGTAAGGAAGGCGTAATCGACCTTTAGAAGCCGAAATTTTAAAAAGGAAAATTGTAAGTAGGTAGTATTTATTAAGTATAGGGTAAGTAAGAATTATAGGGTAGGTACAATAGGCCTATATAAAAAAGGTAAGATTAAAATTAAAAAGAAAAAAGTAATAGATAGGTAATACCTATTAAGTGTAGGGTAGGTAGGAATAATTAGGTAAGTAAAGAAGGTATAATTAATTTAATAAGGAAAGTATAGTCTTTATAAATTTGGAACGAGATTCTTAAGAAGGTACAACCTAATTGGGTAGTTAGGTAGCTATAAATTAATTTTTAAAATTTCTTATACTAAGGAATTTCGTAGGAATTAAAAAATTGCGGTTTAGACTATTGGGCCGTACTGTCCTTAGATTCGAGGTTAGAGGATATATAAAAAGGAGTAGCGGAGAGTAATAGGAAAGAGCGAATAGTAAAATTATTTGGTTGTCCCTACCTCTAACTCCTTTTTATAGGTATAAGTAAGGATATATAGGGCCTACTCTATTTAGAAGCCTTCTACGGGAGGGTTATTCTAGTTTATAATTTAGGTACTTTCTTATAGTAACTTATAAAGGAAATTAAATTCTAATTTATAGAGTATTATTATTATATAGTTTCCTATAATTTACTAGGGAGTTAATATTAATAGTATAAACTATTTTAGTACTATTTTAGTAAGGGTTCTACTTTTACTGGGTAGTATTTAAGAAGATCCTATAAGTATTAGGGAGTACCCTATAAGCGCTAAAGGGTAAGCTTTATAAATAATTAATTATTAATTAAATTTATTTATAAGCCGCCGGGGGTACTAACTAATTAAGGAAGCCTTTAAATAGAATTTTCTATATTAAGCTTCCTTTTAGAATATATAAGCGGTATACGAAAAGTATTTTATACTTTCCTATCCTCTTACCGATTATATTTTAAGGAATTTAGGAGGGGAAAATAAATATATATTTTAAAGTAAGTTCGGCCTTGCTGTACGAACTTCGGACCGCCTACTTTTATAACTTTATAAATTTTTCCGCTCGCTTACGAACGGTTAGCCTTTCTAAGCGTATAATAGTTATTTGGTTAATTCTACTAATAGTTATATATTTATTTTAAAAATTAAATTATATATATTTAAATTTAAGTAATTAAACCGCAAAACTACAAATAGCTTATTAAATTAATTATAATTTATTTAATAGTACTTTACTATATAGATAACTATAGTAATTCTAGAGCTAATATATGCTAAAAACCCCGACTTCGGAAGGGGTGTATTTATTAAATTAAAAACCAATACCCTTCGGGGCTAACTAGTAATTTATAATAATTTTTCGAATCGTATAGCCTTATATTAGTAATAGTTTATTTAAATTTCTACCTTATTAATTTTCGACGGCTAGGTCTTAGCCAATTATAGTAATAATAGGTAACGGAGGGTTAGGGCTCAACCCCGGAGAAGGAGTTTGAAAAATAGTTATTATATTTAAGGAAGGTAGTAGGCGTATAAATTACCTAATTCCGATATAGGGAGGTAGTAATAATAAATATTAATATAAAGCTCTTTTAAGTCTTATAATTAAAATAAATATAATTTAAATCCCTTAACGAAGAATAATTAGAGGGCAAGTCTAGTGCCAGCAGCTACAGTAATTCCAATTCCAATAGCATATATTAAAATTATTAAAGTTAAAAAACTCGTAATTAAACCTTAGGCTCGGCCCGTCAGTCCGCCTCACCGCATATATTAATTAGGTTGGGCCTTTTTTCCTAGAGAATTATATACCCTTTACTAAATATATTAGGGAACTAGGACTTTTACTATAAATAAATTAGATTGCTTAAAGAAGGCCTATATTCGAATATACTAATATAGAATAATAGAATAGAACGTATAGTTCTATTTTATTAATTTCTAGGACCGTTATAATAATTAATAGGGATAATCGGGGGTATTAATATTTAATTATTAAAGGTAAAATTCTTAAATTTATTAAAGACTAACTATTGCAAAAGTATTTACTAAGGATATTTTTATTAATTAGGAACGAAAATTAGGGGATCGAAGACGATTAGATACCATTATAATCTTAACTATAAACTATACCAATTAGAGATCGGATAGTATTATTTTTTAACCCGTTCGGCACCTTACAATAAATCAAAATATTTAGGCTCCTAGGGGAATATAATTGCAAAACTAAAACTTAAAGAAATTAATAGAAGGGTACTACTAAGGGTAGAGCCTACGGCTTAATTTGACTTAATATAGGGAAACTTACTAAATCCAAATATAATAAGGATTAATAAATTAAAAGCTCTTTCTTAATTTCGTAGGTAATAATATATAGCCGTTCTTAATTAATAGAATAATTTATCTACTTAATTACAATAACGAATAAAACCTTAACCTATTAAATAACTTATATTACTTTAATAGTACGCTAGCTTCTTAAAGGGACTATCGGTTTAAACCGATAGAAGTTTAAAGTAATAATAAATCTATAATACCCTTAAATATTCTAAGCCGTACATATACTATACTAATATAACCAGCGAATACTCCCTTAGCCGGAAGGTCCGGGTAATTTTATTAAATTATATTATATTAGGGATAGAATATTATAATTATTACTCTTTAATAAAGAATCCCTAATAAGCGCAAATTATTAACTTATATTAATTACGTCCCTACCCTTTATATACACCACCTATTACTATTACCAATTAAATAGCTTAATAAAGCTTCCGGATTAGCTTAAGGAGGTTAGTAATAATTACCTAAGGCCGGAAAGCTATCTAAATTCAGTTATTTAGAGGAAGTAAAAATCGTAATAAAGTTTCCGTTAGTAAATTAGTAGAAGGATTATTATAGAATTATAAAACTCCTATAAACTATCGCGAATCTTACTTATATAGTTGCTTCGGCGCTAGCGGTCCGGAAAGGCCTTCGGGCCCTCCCGGATCCTCAAGTCTCCCGTTCGCAGGAAGCTGCCCGCCGGAGTACCAAAATTAAATTTTTAATATTTTATATCTCTTTAAATAAATTTTTAAATAAATTAAAACTTTTAATAATAAATCTCTTAATTCTAGTATCAATAAAGAACGTAGCGAAATATAATAAATAATATAAATTATAGAATTTAGTAAATTATTAAATCTTTAAACGTATATTATATTTATTAATATTCTAGTAAGTATGCCTATTCGAGTGTTATTTTAATTATTAAGTTCTACTTACGTTGGGGATCCGCGGCTATCTATAGTCCTTTAAAATTAGTAGCGGGCTTGCTAATTATACTAAATATAGTAATTTTATATTATTATAGTCGTACGGCGGGTTTTTACTATAAAACCCCCTATTTCTAAAATTAACCTCGGATTAAATAAAAATATTCGCTGAACTTAAATATATTAATAAGTAGAGGAAAAGAAACTAATAAGGATTGCCCTAATAATAGTAAATAAAGCGGCAATAGTTTAAATTTGAAATTTGGCTTTGGCCCGAATTGTAATTTGTAGAGGAAGCTTTTAGTGAGGCACTTTTTGAGTCCCTTAGAATAAGGCGCTATAGAGGGTGAGAGCCCCGTATAATCGGATGTTAATCTAATATAAAACTCCTTCAACGAATCGAATAATTTAAGAATATTATTTAAAATAGGAGGTAAATTTCTTCTAAAGCTAAATACCGGTTAAAAATTAATAGTATATAAATAGAGTAATTGAAAGATAAAAAGTACTTTGAAAAGAAGGTTAAATAGTATATGAAATTATTGAAAGGGAAGTATTTATAATTAGATTTGTACTATTCCGATTATTTAGTATTCTTACTAATATATTTAGGATAGTTTAAACTAATATTAATTTTAGTAGGGGGATAAAGGTCCGGAGAATATAGCTCCTCCGGGAGTATTATAGCCCTAGGCGTAATACCCTCGCTAGGACCGAAGTTTGTGTATTTATAAGGATACTAGTATAATAATTATTAACAACCTATTTTAAAATACGGATTAAAAAATTAAAGTTTTATACGAATATTTAGGTATAAAACCTATATATATAATAAAAATGAACGTAGGTGAGAGCTTCGGTATATTATCGACCGATTTTAATATATTTGGATAGATTTAAGTAAGAGCGTTAAATTTTAAACCTGAAAGATAGTAAATTATATTTGGATAGGGTGAAGCTAGAGGAAATTCTAGTAGAGGCTCATAGTAATTCTAATATATAAATCGATTATTAAATTTAAATATAGGGGCGAAAGATTAATTAAACCATTTAGTAACTAATTACCGCCGAAGTTTCCCTTAGGATAGTAATATTATTCTTTAATTTTATAAAGTAAAGCGAATAATTAGGGATTCGGGGGCACTTTTTAGCCTTTATCTATTCTTAAACTTTAAATATATAAGAAACCCTTATTATTTAATTAAATATAGGTATTCGAATATACTAATACTAGTAGGCTATTTTTAGTAAGTAGAATTAGTAATACGGGATAAACCGAACGCGGGGTTAAAGTACTGGAGTAGATATTTATTAAATACTATAAAAGGTGTTAGTATATTTTAATAGTAGGATAGTAGCTATAGAAGTTGGAATTTATTAAGGATTATATAATAATTTACTTACTGAATATATTAGCCTTGAAAATGGATAGCGTTTAAGTATCCCACCTATACCCTACCCTTAGGGTAGAAATAATACCCTAAGGAGTAGGCGGCCGTAGAAGTTAATAACGAAGTTTAGGGCGTAAGCCCGGGTTGAACGGCTTCTAATACAAATTTTAATAGTAGTAATAAATATTTTAATAAGAATTTAAAGGACCGAAGTAGGGAAAGGTTCTATATAAATAGCGGTTGGATATAAGTTAGTCGATTTTAAATTATAAGGAAGTTCCATTTTAAAGGGGCACTTATACTCCGTATAGCGAAAGGGAAGCCGGTTAATATTCCGGCACTTAAATATAAATTTTATACAATAATATAATTGAATATAGAGATAACAGCGAAGGCCCCGGGTAGAGTTCTCTTTTCTTTTTAATAGTTTATTACCCTAAAAATAATTTATTTGGAGATAAGGTTTAATAGTTAGAAGAGTCCGATACTTCTATTAGGTCCGGTATATTCTTAATATCCCTTAAAAATCTGTGGGAGGAAATAATTCTTATGTTAAATTATATTTATAATTGTAATAGGTCTTTAAGGTGAATAGCCTCTAATTAATAGAATAATATAAATAAGGGAAATTGGTAAAATAGATCCGTAATTTCGGGAAAAGGATTAATTCTAAGGGTTAGGTACGTTAGGCTTTAGGCAAACGCCCTAGAAATAAATTACTACTAGCCGGGCAACTGGCCGGCGGCTTTTAGTATCTAAGTATAGAAGCCCTTAATAAACTTCGGTCGTCCGGCGTATATTTAATAACTAATTTAAAATTAGTACGGATAAGGGGAATCTAATTATCTAATTAAAATATAGTATTACAATGGCTAGAAAGTGGTATTAACGTAATATAATTTCTGCCTAGTACTCTGAATATTAAAGTAAAGAAATTTAACTAAGCGTAGGTAAATAGCGGGAATAATTATAATTCTCTTAAAGTAATTAAATACTTCGTTATTTAATTAGTAATATATATAAATAGATTAATAAGATTCCTATTATTCCTATTTACTATTTAGCGAAACTATAACTAAGGGAATAGGCTTAGTAAAATTAGCGGGGAAAGAAGATCCTATTAAATTTAATTTTAATTTAATATTATAAAAAGATATAGGAAGTATAGAATAGGTAGGAGCTTCAGTACTAATAAAATACTACTATTCCTATTATTTTTTTATTTATTTAATTAAGCAGGGCTGGATTTTCATCTAACTTCTAATTTTAAAATCTTTTATAGGCTAACCTAAGTTAAAAATATTATTAGGTAAGGAGTTTGGTTAGGGTAGTACATTTATTAAACTATAATATAAGTATCTTAAGGGGGGCTTATAGAGAATAGAAATCTCTAATAGAATAAAAGGGTAAAAGTCCCTTTAATTTTAATTTTCAATATAAATACAAACTATAAAAGTATAGCCTATCGATCCTTTAGTCCCTCGAAATTTAAGACTAGAGGTACTAAAAAAGTTACTATAGGAATAATTAGCTTATAGTAGCTAAATGTTTATAGCAACGTTGCTTTTTAATCCTTTAATATCGGCTCTTCCTATTATATTAAAATAGAATTTAGTAAGTATTAAATTATTTACCTACTAATAAAGAACGTAAATTAAGTTTAGACTATTATAAAATAGGTTAGTTTTACCCTACTAATAATTTTATTATAATAATAATTAAATTTAATATAAAAGGAACTACTTATTTAAATAATTAGTTTTTATAATTATCCGACCGGGCAATATTATAACGCTACTATCTATTAAATAATAGTTAAACGCTTTTAAATTAGAATCTATATTAGAATATAATAATACCTCTAATATATTATAGACGTATAAGAATAGGCTCCGGCCTCGTATTTTAATAAGCGATTCCTCTATTAACCTTAAAGTGGTTAGTGGTAATTCGCGTATTGTAATTTTAATACGCGCTAGATCAAATTCTTTATAAACGATTTAAATGTACAAAAGGGTCTTATAAATAGTAAAATAACTTTATTATTATAATCTATTAAAGGTAAGCCCTCCTTCGTTTAAATTTCCTAATAGAAGGGTCCGCCTAATAAGTAAATATTTATTGGGGGGTCCCCCTAAGATTTAGTTGCTAGAGCCCGAAAGGGCGAAAGCACTTTACTAGAGGGAAAATATAGGGTAAGTAGGGATAGGAAGGGAATTTAATTAAATTTAGTATTTCCCGGATTTAAATAACGTTACCCTAAGGGTGTAAGTAGGCTAGGTATAAAGGGTTTACTATACTAATAGCTAGCCTATAAAAGGCTCGGTAACTATATATAATATATACTTAAGGAAGTATTAATTAGTATAGTATATATAGGTATAGCTAGGCCGGGCCTTTATAAATCTTAGTAATTATAGTAGGTAGGGTAAGTAAGAATAACCAATTAAGCGGCGGCGGGGTAGGAGCAACCGGGTAGGCGAGCAATTTTTAAACAAACTTATAATTTTAAATAAATAAATATATTTGTAACTAGGTTGGGTATAGCGCTAGGTAGGTAAATATATTCGAATTGTATAAAATAGTATAAAGAAGAGAGGGTAGGTAAATATATCCGGGCGGGTTAGGTATATAGGGTAAATAAGCGCATTTAAGTATAGAATTTTTATATAAATAGTAATTATATTAGGAAAGTAAAAGCGAAGGCTTATATAGGGTAGGTAAGAAGGACTAAGAGGTTTGGGGGGGCTAAAGGATTACTTTCTAATTCTTACTAGGAGGGGCTTATTAAAGGAAAGGGTAGGGTAGTAGTAGGAGGGGGTAGGTAAATAAAGAAGCTATATAATTAAATAAAGGTATTTATAGTCTTTTTATTAAAAGATGTAATAAGGTAGGTAGGAAAAGGTTATACGGGATTGTATTTTTATATAAGGTAAAAGTATAAAGGGGGAGGCTATCTTTTTAATTTTTAGGTAGGCGAGGCGGTAGGTAGGCTACTTAGGCTAGGAATAGTTTAATTTTTAGGGGGGGAGCGAAAATTTCTTTCTTCTTTTTCTTTTCCTTTTTTATTTATTTATTTTTTTTCTTTCTTCTTTTTCTCCTCCCTCTTTCTTCTTCCTACTTTTATCCTCTTTATTACTCTTCCTCCTCCCTTTCCTTTCCTCTCCATCTTCCTTCGTTTTAGTCCTTTTTTTCTTTTCTCTTCCTTTTTCTTTTTTCTTTTTAACTTTTAACCTCTTTTTAAAGCTTTCCTCTCTTAATATTTCTTTCCTTATACCTCCAAACCCCCCTCCGTTCCCTTCTTTTATATTATATTTATATAAGGATAAAAAAGTAATATAATTAATATATAAATAAAATAAAGAAGGTTCTTATTCTTCTTTTCTTATATTTTTTTTTTTTTTTTTTTTTTTTTTTTTTTTTTTTTTTTTTTTTATATATATTTTTCTTACTTTCCTTCTACCTTTTTACTTTTATAATATCTTACCCCCTTAATAAGCTTCTTCCTTTCTTTTTCTTTTTATTCTTCTTTTCATCCTCTTATTCTACCTCCAAATCTTTATTAAGTAAGGGCGTTTATAAAGTAAATAAATACTTTTAGAATAGTAGGAGCCGGATTATAATAAGGGTAGAGGTTTTTTTTATAAATATAGGAAGAAGAAGGTATTTGGAAGCGACTAAATCGATCAATTAGAACCTATACGGTTTTAAATAAATTATTAGGGAAGGGTAGGTAAATAATTAATAGTAGGAAAGAAGAAAAAGAAGAAAAAAAGAAAAAAAAAAAAGAAATTTTAAAAATAGTAGAAGAAGAAGGGTAGTAGAATTTAGGGGGTATAAATAATTAGTAGAGTAGGTAGGGTGTTAGGTAGCTTTAATTATATAGGTAGGGAGGATATATTGAGGTTAGTATATTAATAAAGAAGGTTGAATTAGTAAATATAAAAAAAAAAAAATAAGAGTAATATAAATACTTTTAGTATAGTTATAAGATATTGTAAATTATATTAAGGAAGATAAAAAGTAGTTAGTTTTTTATTTAGTAGAAATGTAATTTAAGTAGATGCTATAGGGTAGGTATATTTATTTTATATAAGAAAGGTATAGCTGAGGTTAAAAAAGTAGAAGAGGGAAAGGTAATAAAGGGTAGTATTTACCGAATATAGGGTAAGTAAAAATAACCGGGTAAGTAAGGAAGGCGTAATTGACCTTTGGAAGCCGAAGTTTTAAAAAGGAAAATTGTAAGTAAGTAGCGCTTATTAAGTATAGGGTAGGTAAGAACTATAAGGTAGGTACGACGGGCCTATATAAGAAAGGTAAGATTAAAATTAAAAAGAAAAAAGTAGTAGGCGGGTAGTACCTACTAAGTGTAGGGTAGGTAGGAATAACTGGGTAGGTAAGGAAGGTACAACTAATTTAATAAGGAAGGTATAGTTTTTATAAATTTAGAATAAGATTCTTAAAAAGGTATAACCTAATTAGGTAGCTAGGTAGTTATAAATTGATTTTTAAAATTTCTTATACTAGGGAATTTCGTAGGAATTAAAAAGTTGCGGCTTAGACCGTCGGACTATATTGTCCCTAAATTTAAGGTTGGAGGGTATATAAAAAGGAGCGGCGGAGAATAATAGGAAAGAATAAGTAGTAAAACTATTTAATCGTCCTTACCTCTAATTCCCTTTTATAAGTATAAGTAAAGATATATAGGGCCTACTCTACTTAGAAGCCTTCTATAGGAGGGCTGCTCTAACTTATAATTTAAGTACCTTCCTATAGTAATTTATAAAGGAAATTAAATTCTAATTTATAGAGCGTTATTATTATATAGCTCCCTACGGTCTACCGGAGAATTAATATTAATAATACGAATTACCTTAGTACTATTCTAATAAAGGCTCTACTTCTATTGGGTAATATTTAAGAAGATCCTATAAGCGTTAGGGAATACCCTATAAACGCTAAGGGGTAGGCTCTATAAATAATTAACTATTAGTTAAATTTATTTATAAACTGCCGAGGGTACTAGCTAATTAAAAAAACCTTCGGGTAGAACCTTCTATATTAAGCCTCCTCTTAGAATATATAAATGGTATATAAAAAGCGTTTTATATTCTCCTATCCTCCTACCGACTATATTTTAAAGAATTTAGGAGGGGAAAGTAAATACGTATTTCGAAGTAAGTTTAGCTCTATTATATAAATTTCGGACCGCCTACCTTTATAACTTTATAAATTCTTCTATTCGTTTACAAACGGTTAGCCTTTCTAAGTATATAATAATTACCTAATTAATTTTATTAATAGTTATATATTTATTTTAAAGATTAAGTTATATATATTTAAATTTAAGTAATTAAATTATAAAATTGTAAATAGCTTATTAAATTAATTATAATTTATTTAATAGTACTTTATTATATAGATAACCGTAGTAATTCTAGAGTTAATATATATTAAAAACCCTGACTTTGGAAGGGGTATATTTATTAAATTAAAAACTAATACCCTTTGGGGCTAATTAGTAATTTATAATAACTTTTCGAATTGTATAGCCTTATATTAGCGATAGTTTATTTAAATTTCTACTTTATTAATTTTCGATGGTTAAATTTTAATTAATTATAATAATAATGGGTAATAGAGGATTAGGGTTTAACCTTGGAGAAGGAGTTTAAGAAATAGTTATTATATTTAAGGAAAGTAGTAGGCGTGTAAATTACCTAATCTTGATATAGGGAGGTAGTAATAATAAATATTAATATAAGGCTCTTTTAGGTCTTATAATTGGAATAAGTATAATTTAAATCCTTTAATAAAGAATAATTGGAGGGTAAGTTTAGTGTTAGTAGCCGCGGTAATTCTAATTCTAATAGCGTATATTAAAATTATTAAAATTAAAAAGTTCGTAGTTAAACCTTGGGTTCGGTCCGTTGGTCCGCTTTACTATATATATTAACTAGGTCGGGCCTTTTTTCCTAGAGAACTGTATACCCTTTACTAAGTATATTGGGGAATTAGGATTTTTACTATAAATAAATTAAATTGTTTAAAGAAGGCCTATATTCGAATGTACTAGTATAGAATAATAGAATAGGACGTATAATTCTATTTTATTAGTTTCTAAAACTATTATAATAATTAATAGGGATAGTCGGGGGTATTAATATTCAATTATTAAAGGTGAAATTCTTAAATTTATTAAAGATTAACTACTATAAAAATATTTACTAAGGATGTTTTTATTAATTAGGAACGAAAGTTAGAGGATCGAAGATAATTAAATACTATTGTAGTCTTAACTATAAACTATGCCGATTAGGGATCGGATAGTATTATTTTTTAACTTATTCGGCACCTTATAATAAATTAAAATGTTTAGGCTCCTAGGGGAGTATAATTGTAAGGCTAAAACTTAAAGAAATTAATGGAAAGGTACTACTAGGGGTAAAGTTTGCGGC
This sequence comes from Neurospora crassa OR74A, assembly GCF_000182925.2. Taxonomy (NCBI): domain Eukaryota; kingdom Fungi; phylum Ascomycota; class Sordariomycetes; order Sordariales; family Sordariaceae; genus Neurospora; species Neurospora crassa. The sequence continues at coordinate 52,054 of NW_011929460.1, forward strand.
TTAATTTAATTTAATACGGAGAAACTTACTAGGTTTAAATATAATAAGGATTAATAAATTGAAAGCTCTTTCTTAATTTTGTAAGTAGTAGTATATAGCCGTTCTTAGTTAATAGAGTAATTTATTTACTTAATTACAATAACAAATAAGACCTTAACTTATTAAATAATTTGTATTATTTTAATAATATACTAGCTTCTTAAAAGGACTATTAGCTTAAACTAATAGAAGTTTAAAGTAATAATAAATCTATAATGCCCTTAAATATTCTAGGCCGTATATACGCTATATTAATACAATTAGCGAATATTCCCTTAGCCGGAAGGTCCGGGTAATCTTATTAAATTATATTATACTAGGGATAGAGTATTATAATTATTACTCTTCAATAAGGAATCCCTAGTAAATATAAATTATTAATTTATATTAATTATATCCCTACCCTTTATATATACCGTCCGTTGCTATTACTAATTAAATAGCTTAATAAGACTTCCGGACTAGCCTAGGGAAGTCGGTAACGACTATTTAAGGCCGGAAAGCTATCTAAATTCGGTTATTTAGAGGAAGTAAAAGTTGTAATAAAATCTCTATTAATAAACCAGCGGAGGGATTATTATAAAGTTGTAAAACTCTTATAAACTATTATAAATTTTACTTATATAATTACTTCGGTGCTAGTAGTCCGGAAAGGCCTTCGGGCCCTTCCGGATCCTTAAGTCTCCTACTCGTAAGAAACTACCCGCCGGAATACTAAAACTAAACTCTTAATATTTTATATCTCTCTAAATAAACTTTTAAATAAGTTAAAACTTTTAATAACGGATCTTTTAATTCTAGTATCGATAAAGAACGTAGCGAAATATAATAAATAATATAAATTATAAAATTTAATAAATTATCGAATTTTTGAATATATATTACGTTTGCTAATATTCTAGCGAGTATGCCTATTCGAATATTATTTCAATTATTAAACTCTATTTACATTAGGAATCTACGGCTATTTATAGTCCTTTAAAATTAATAATAGGCTCGCTAATTATACCGAGCGTAATAATTTTATATCGCTATAGTTATACGGCGGGTTCTTACTATAAAACCCCCTATTTCTAAAATTGACCTCGGATTAGGTAAGAATACTTGTTAAATTTAAATATATTAATAAGCGGAGGAAAAGAAACTAATAGGGATTGCCCTAATAATAGCGAGTAAAGCGGCAATAGTTTAAATTTAAAATTTGGCTTCGGCCTAAATTGTAATTTGTAGAGGAAACTTTTAGTAAGGCACCTTTTAAATCCCTTAAAATAGGGCGCTATAGAGGGTAAAAGCCCCGTATAATTGGATGCCGATCTAATATAAAGCTCCTTCGACGAATTAAATAATTTAAGAATATTATTTAAAATAGGAAGTAAATTTCTTCTAAAGCTAAATACCGGCTAGAGACCGATAATATATAAGTAGAATAATTGAAAAATAAAAAGTACTTTAAAAAAAGGGTTAAATAGTACGTAAAATTATTAAAAGGGAAGCGTTTGTAATTAAACTTACGCTATTCTAATTATTTAGTATTCTTATTAGTATATTTAGGATAGTTTAAACTAGTATTAGTTTTAATAGAGGGATAAAGGTCCGGGGAATATAGCTCCTCCGGGAGTATTATAACTCCGGGTATAATACCTTCACCGGGACTGAGGTTCGCGCATTTATAAGGATACTAGTATAATAATTATTAATAACCTATCTTAAAATATAGATTAAGGAGTTAAGGTTTTGCGCGAGTATTTGGGTGTAAAACCCGTACGTATAATAAAAATAAATGTAGGTGAGAGTTTCGGCGTATTATTGACTAATTCTAATATATTTAGATAAATTTAAGTAAGAATATTAAACTTTAGATTTAAAAGATGGTAAATTATATTTGGATAGAGTGAAGTTAGAGGAAATTCTAATAGAGGTTTGTAGTGGTTTTAATATATAAATCGATTATTAAATTTAAGTATAAGGGTAAAAAACTAATCGAACTATCTAATAGCTAATTACCGCCGAAATTTCCCTTAGGATAATAGTATTATTCTTCAATTTTATAAAATAAAGTAAATAATTAGGGATTCGGGGGCGCTTTTTAACCTTTATCTATTTTTAAACTTTAAATATATAAAAAGCCCTTATTATTTAATTGAACGTAGGTATTCGAATATATTAATACTAGTAGGCTATTTTTAATAAGTAGAATTAGCGATATAAAATAAACCGAACGTAGGGTTAAAGTGCCGGAGTAGACGCTTATTAAATATTATAAAAAGTATTAGTATATTTTAATAGTAGGATAGTAGCTATAAAAGTCGGAATCTATTAAAGACTATATAATAATTCACCTACTAAATATACTAACCCTAAAAATAAATAGCGTTTAAACGTCCTACCTATACCCCGCCCTTAGGGTAGAAATAATACCCTAAAGAGTAGGCGGCCGTAAAGGTTAATAATAAAGTTTAAGGCGTAAGCCCGGGTCGAACGGCCTCTAATATAGATTTTAATAGTAGTAATAAATATTTTAATAAGAATTTAAAGGACCGAAGTAGGGAAAGGTTCTATATAAATAGCGGTTAAATATAAATTAGTCGATCCTAAGCTATAGGGAAATTCTATTTTAAAGGGGCACTTATACCCTATATAATAAAAGGGAAGCCGATTAATATTCCGGTACTTAAATATAAGTTTTATATAATAATGCAACTAAATATAGAAATAATAGCGGGGGCCCCGGGCAGAATTCTCTTTTCTTCTTAATAATCTATTATTTTAAAAATAATTTATTTGGAAATAGGGTTTAATAGCCGGAAGAACCTAATACTTCTATTAGGTCCGGTATACTTTTAATATCCTTTAAAAATCCGCGGAAGGGAATAATTCTTACGTTAGATTATATTTATAACCGCAATAAATCTCTAAGGTAAATAGCTTCTAATTAATAGAATAATATAGATAAGGGAAGTTAGTAAAATAAATCCGTAACTTTAAGAAAAGGATTGGCTTTAAGGGTTAAGTACATTGGGCTTTAAGTAAACGCCCTAGGAATAGATTACTACTAGCCGGGTAATTAGCCGGCGGTTTTTAGTATCCGGGTATAGAAGCCCTTAATAGACTTCAATCGTCCGGCGTACATTTAATAACTAATTTAGAATTAATATAGATAAGGGGAATCTAATTATTTAATTAAAATATAGTATTACGATAATTAGAAAGTAGTATTAATGTAATATAATTTCTACTTAATATTCTAAATATTAAAATAAAGAAATTCAATTAAGTGCGGATAAATAGCGGGAGTAATTATAATTTTCTTAAAATAGCTAAATACCTTATTATTTAATTAGTAATATATATAAATAGATTAACGAGATTCCTACTATCCCTATTTACTATTTAGTAAAATTATAACTAAAGGAATAAATTTAGTAAAATTAGTAGAGAAAGAAGACCCTATTAAGCTTAATTCTAATTTAATATTATAAAAAGATATAGGAGGTGTAGAATAAGTAGGAGCTTCGGTGCCGGTAAAATACTACTATTCTTATTATTTTTTTACTTATTTAATTAAATAGGGCTAGATTTTCGTCCAACTTCTAGTTTTAAGGTCCTTCGCGGGCCAACCCGGGTTAAAGATATTATTAGGTAGGGAATTTAGTTAGGACAGTATATTTATTAAACTATAATGCAAGTATTTTAAGGGGGGTTTATAGAGAATAGAAATCTCTAATAGAATAAAAGGGTAAAAGTCCCTTTAATTTTAATTTTCAATATAAATACAAATTATAAAAGTATAGTTTATCGATCCTTTAGTCCTTTAAAATTTAAAGCTAAAAGTACTAGAAAAATTATTATAGGGATAATTAGCTTATAGCGGCCAAATATTTATAGCAATATCGCTTTTTAATCCTTCAATATTAGTTCTTCCTATTATACCGAAGTAGAATTTAATAAGTATTAAATTATTTACCTATTAATAAGGAATATAAATTAGGTTTAGACCGTTGTAAAATAGGTTAGTTTTACCCTACTAATAACCTTATTATAATAATAATTAAATTTAGTATAAAAGGAACCGCTTATTTAAATAATTAGTTTTTACGGTTATTTAACCGGGTAGTACTATAATACTACCATTTATTAAATAATAGTTAAATACCTCTAAATTAAAATCTATACTAGAATGCAATAATACCTCTAATATATTGTAGACGTATAAGAATAAACTCCGGCCTTATATTTTAATAGGCAATTCCTCTATTAGCCTTAAAGTGGCTAACGGTAATTCGTATATTATAATTTTAATATATACTAAATCAAATCCTTTATAAACAATTTAAATATACGAAAGGGTCCTATAAATAGTAGAATAGCCTTATTATTATAATCTACTAAAAGTAAACCCTCCTTCGCCTAAATTTCCTAATAGAAGGGTCTACCTAATAAGCGGATATTTACTAGGGGGTCCCCCCGAAATTTAATTATTAGAACCTAAGAAGGCGAAAGTACTTTACTAGAGGGAAAGTATAAAGTAAATAGGAATAGGAAGGGGATTTAATTAAATTCAATATCTCTTAGGTTTAAACAATATTACCCTAAGGGCGCAGGTAGGCCGGGTATAAGGGGTCTATTGTACTAGTAGCTAACTTATAGAAGGTTTAATAACTATATATAATATATACTTAGGGAAGCGTCGACCGGCGTAGTATATACGGGTATAACTAGGCCGGGCCTTTATAAATCTTAGTAGTTATAGTAAGTAGAGTAGGTAAGAGCGACCGACCGAGCGGCGGCGGGGTAGGAGTAATTAGGTAAGTAAATAATTTTTAAGTAAGTTTATAGTTCTAAATAAGTGAATATATTCGCGACCGGGTTGGGTACGGCGTTGGGTAGGTAAGCGTATTCGAATTATATAAAGTAGTATAAAAAAGAGAGGGTAAGTAAGTACGTCCGGGCGGGTTAGGTATATAGGGTAGGTAGGCGCATTTAGATATAGAATTTTTATATAAATAGTAATTATATTAGGAAGGTAAAGGCAAGGGCCTATATAAAGTAGGTAAGAAGGATTAAAAAGTTTAGGGGGGTTAAAAGATTATTTTTTAGCTCCTATTAGGAGGGGTTTATTGAAGGAAAGGGTAGGGTAGTAGTAAGAGGGGGTAAATAAATAAAGAAGCTACGTAGTTGAATAAAGGTATTTATAACCTTTTTATTAAAAGATATAGTAGGGTAAGTAGGAAAAGGTTATATAGGATTATATTTTTATATAAGGTAAAAGTATAAAGGGGGAGGCTATCTTTTTAATTTTTGGGTAAGCGAGGCGGTAGGTAGGCTACTTGGGTTAGGAATAGTTTAATCTTTAGGGGGGGAGCGAAAATTTCTTTCTTCTTTTTCTTTTCTTTTTTTATTTATTTATTTTTTTTCTTTCTTCTTTTTCTCCTCCCTCTTTCTTCTTCCTACTTTTATCCTCTTTATTACTCTTCCTCCTCCCTTTCCTTTCCTTTCCGTCTTCTTTCGTTTTGGTCCTTTTTTTTTTTTCTCTTCCTTTTTCTTTTTTTTTTTTAGTTTTTAACTTCTTTTTAAGGTTTTCTTCTCTTAATATTTTTTTCTTTATACTTTTAAACCCCCCTCCGTTCCCTTCTTTTATATTATATCTATATAAGGATAAAAAAGTAATATGATTAATATGTAAATAAAATAAAGAAGGTTCTTATTCTTCTTTTCTTTGTTTTTTTTTTTTTTTTTTTTTTTTTTTTTTTTTTTTTTTTTTTTTTTATATATATTTTTCTTACTTTCCTTCTACCTTTTTACTTTTGTAATGTCTTGCCCCCTTAGTAAGCTTCTTCCTTTCTTTTTCTTTTTATTCTTCTTTTCGTCTTCTTATTCTACTTCTAAATTTTTATTAAGTAAGGGCGTTTATAAAGTAAATAAATACTTTTAGAGTAGTAGGAGCCGGATTATAATAAGGGTAGAGGTTTTTTTTATAAATATAGGAAGAAAAAGGTATTTGGAAGCGATTAAATTAATTAATTAGAACCTATACGGTTTTAAATAAATTGTTAGGGAAGGGTAGGTAAATAATTGATAGTAGGAAAGAAGAAAAAGAAGAAAAAAAGAAAAAAAAAAAAGAAATTTTGAAAGTAGTAGAAGAAGAAGGGTAGTAGAATTTAGGGGGTATAAATAATTAGTAAAGTAAGTAGGGTATTAGGTAGCTTTAGTTATATAGGTAGGGAGGATATATTGAAGTTAGTATATTAATAAAGAAGGTTAAATTAGTAAATATAAAAAGAAAAAAATAAGAGTAATATAAATACTTTTAATATAATTATAAAATATTATAAATTATATTAGGGAAGATAAAAAATAGTTAGCTTTTTACTTAGTAGAAACGTAATTTAAATAGACGCTATAGGGTAGGCATATCTACTTTATATAAGAAAGGCGCGGCCGAAGTTAAAAAAATAGAAGAGGGAAAGGTAATAAAGGGTGGTATTTATTGAGTGTAGGGTAGGTAAGAATAACCGGGTAAGTAAGGAAGGTGTAATCGACCTTTAGAAATTAAAATTTTAAAAAAGAAAATTGTAAGTAGGTAGTATTTATTAAGTATAAGGTAGGTAAAAACTATAGAGTAAATACAATAGGCCTATATAAAAAAAGTAAGATTAAAATTAAAAAGAAAAAAGTAGTAGGCGGGTAGTACCTATTAAGTATAGGGTAAGTAAGAATAACCGGGTAGGTAAGGAAGGTACAATTAATTTAATAAGGAAGGCGTAGTCTTTATAAACTTAGAATAAAATTCTTAAGAAGGTATAATTTAGTTAGGTAATTGGGTAGCCGTAAATCGATTTTTAAAATTTCTTATACTAAGGAATTTTGTAGGAATTGAAAAGTTGCAGTTTAGACCGTCGGGCCGTACCGTCCCTAGATTTAAAGTTAGAGGGTATATAAGAAGGAGCGGTGGAGAGTAATAGGAAAGAGTGAGTAGTAAGACTATTCGGTTGTCCTTACCTCCGGCTCCCTTTTATAAATATAAGTAAGGATATATAAGGCTTACTCTACTTAGAAGCTTTCTATAGGAGGGTTATTCTAACCTATAATTTAAGTACCTTCCTATAGTAACCTATAAAGGAAATTAAATTCTAATTTATAGAGTATTATTATTATATAATTTCCTATAGTTTACCGGGGAATTAATATTAATAATACGAATTACTTTAGTACCGTTCTAGTAAAGGCTTTACCTCTACTAGGTGGTATTTAAGAAGATCCTATAAGCGCTAGGGAGTACCCTATAAACGCTGAGGGGTAGGTTTTATAAATAATTAGCCGCTAGTTAAATTTATTTATAAATTACTAGAGGTACTAGTTAGTTAGGGAAACCTTCGGGTAGAACCTTCTATATTAGGCCTCCTTTTAGGGCGTATAAGCGGTATATAAGAGGTATTTTATACTCTCTTATCTTCCTACCGACTATACTCTAAGGAATTTAGGAGGGGAAAGTAAATACGTATTTCGAAGTAAATTCGGCCCTATTATATAAACTTCGGACCGCTTACCTTTATAATTTTATAAATTCTTCTGTTTATTTATAAATAATTAACCTTTTTAAGTGTACGATAGTTATTTAATTAATTCTGTTAATAGTTATATATTTATTTTAAAGATTAAACTATATATATTTAAATTTAAGTAATTAAACTGCAAAACTACAAATAGCTTATTAAATTAATTATAGTTTATTTAATAGTACCTTATTATATAGATAACCGTAGTAATTCTAAAGCTAATATATATTAAAAACCCCGACTTCGGAAGGGGTATATTTATTAAATTAAAAATTAATACCCTTCGGGGCTAATTAATAATTTATAATAATTTCTTAAATTGTATAACTTTATACTAGCGATAGTTTATTTAAATTTCTACCTTATTAACTTTTAATAGTTAGGTTTTAGCTAGCTATAGTAACAATAAATAATAGAGGGTTAAAATTCGACCCTGGAGAAGGAATTTAAAAAACGGTTACTATATTTAAAGAAGGTAATAAATATATAAATTACCCAATCCTAATATAAGGAGGTAATAATAATAAATATTAATACAAAGCTCTTTTAAATTTTATAATTAGAATAAATATAATTTAAATCCCTTAACGAAGAATAATTGGAGGGTAAGTCTAATACTAGCAGCCGCGGTAATTCTAATTCTAATAACGTATATTAAAATTATTAAAATTAAAAAGCTTATAGTTGAACTTTAGGTTCGGCCCGTCGGTCCGCTTTACTATATATATTAATTAGGTCGGGCCTTTTTTCCTAGAAAACCGCATACCCTTTACTAAGTATATCGGGGAACTAAAACTTTTACTATAAATAAATTAAATCGTTTAAAGAAGGCCTATATTCGAATATACTAATATAGAATAATAAAATAGGACGTATAATTCTATTTTATTAATTTCTAAGACCGCCGTAATAATTAATAGGGATAATCGGGGGTATTAATATTTAATTATTAAAAGTAAAATTCTTAGATTTATTAAAGATTAACTATTACAAAAGTATTTACTAAGAATATTTTTATTAATTAGGAACGAAAGTTAGGGGATTGAAGACAATTAAATATTATTGTAATTTTAATTATAAATTATACTAATTAAGGATCGGACGGTATTATTTTTTAACCCGTTCGGCACTTTATAATAAATTAAAATATTTAGGCTCTTAAGGGAATATAATTACAAAGTTGAAATTTAAAGAAATTAATAGAAGGGCACTACTAGGGGTGGAGCCTACGGTTTAATTTAATTTAATACGGGGAAATTTACTAGGTTTAAATACAATAAAAATTAATAGATTGAAAACTCTTTCTTAATTTTATAGGTAGTAGTATATAGCCGTTCTTAATTAATAGAGTAATTTATCTATTTAATTACAATAACGAACGAGACTTTAATTTACTAAATAGCCTATATTATTTTAGTAATATACTAGCTTCTTAAAAGGACTATCGGCTTAAACTAATAGAAATTTAAAGTAATAACAAGTTTATAATACCCTTAGATATTCTAAGCCGTACGCGTACTATACTAATACAGTTAGCGAGTACTCTTTTAGCCGGAAGGTCCGGGTAATTTTATTAAACTATATTATATTAAGGATAGAGTATTACAATTATTATTCTTCAACGAAGAATCCCTAGTAAATATAAATCATTAACTTACGTTAATTACATCCTTACCCTTTATATACACCGCCTATCGCTACTACTAATTAAATAATTTAATAAAATTTCTAAATTAATTTAAAGAGGTCGGTAACGATTACCTAAGGCTAGAAAGCTATCCAAACTCAGTTATTTAAAGGAAGTAAAAGTTGTAATAAAGTCTCTATTAGTAAATTAGTAGAGGGATTATTATAAAATTATAAAACTCCTATAAATTATTATAAATCTTACTTATATAGTTACTTCGGTACTAGTAGTCTAAAAAGGCCTTTAGGCCCTCCCGGATCCTCGGGTCTCCCGCTCGTAGGAGGCTACTTACCGGAGTACCGAAACTAAACTCTTAATATTTTATATCTCTCTAAATAAACTTTTAAATAAATTAAAACTTTCAATAATAGATCTCTTAATTTTAATATCGATAAAGAATGTAACGAAATACAATAAGTAATATAAATTATAAAATTTAATAAATTATTGAATTTTTAAATACATATTATATTTACTAATATTTTAACGAATATATTTATTCGAACGTTATTTCAACTATTAAACTCTACTTACATTAGGGATCCGCAATTATTTACAATCCTTTAAAATTAATAGTAAGTTCGTTAATTATACTAAGTATAGTAATTCTATATTACTATAGTTATATAGCGGATTTTTACTGTAAAACCCCCTATTTTCTAAAGTTGACCTCGGATTAGGTAGGAATACCCGCTAAACTTAAATATATTAATAAGTAGAGGAAAAGAAACTAATAGGGATTACCCTAATAACAATGAATAAAGCAATAACAATTTAAATTTAAAATTTAACTTCGGCCCGAATTATAATTTATAGAAGAAGCTTTTAGTAAGGCACCTTCTAAATCCCCTAAAACGGGGCGCTATAAAAGGTAAAAGCCTTATATAGTCGGATACTAATCTAATATAAAGCTCCTTCGATAAATCGAATAATTTAAGAATATTATTTAAAATAGGAGGTAAATTTCTTCTAAAACTAAATACCGGCTAGAGACTGATAACGTATAAGTAGAATAATTGAAAAATAAAAAGCACTTTAAAAAGAGGGTTAAATAGTATATAAAATTATTAAAAGGGAAGTATTTGTAACTAGACTTACGCTATTCTAATTATTTAGTATTCTTATTAGTATATTTGGAACGGTTTAAACCAATATTGGTTTTAATAGGGGGATAAAGGTCCAAGGAACGTAACTCTTTTAAGAGTATTATAGCCCCGGGCGTAATGCCCTCGCTGGGACTGAGGTTCGTATATTTATAAGGATACTAGCGTAATAATTATTAATAACCCGTTTTAAAATACGGACTAAAGAATTAAAGTTTTATACGAATATTTAAATATAAAACCCGTACGCATAATGAAAGTAAATGTAGGTAAGAGTTTTAGCGTATTATCGACCGATTTTAATATATTTAGATAGATTTAAATAAGAATATTAAACCTTAGACCCGAAAGATAGTGAATTATATTTAAATAGGGTAAAGCTAGAAGAAACTCTAGTAGAAGTTTGTAATAGTTCTAACGTATAAATTAATTATCAAATTTGAATATAGGGGCGAAAAATTAATCGAACTATTTAATAACTAATTACTACTAAAGTTTCCTTTAAAATAATAGTATTATTCTTTAATTTTATAAAGTAAAGCGAATAATTAGGGATTTGGGGGCGCTTTTTAGCCTTTATCTATTCTCAAACTTTAAATATATAAGAAGCCCTTATTATTTAATTAAATATAGGTATTTAAATATATTAATATTAGTAGGCCATTTTTAATAAGTAAAATTAGTAATATAGAATAAACCGAACGCGGGGTTAAGGTACTAGAATAAACGTTTATTAAATACTATAAAAAGCGTTAGTATATTTTAATAGTAGGATAGTGGCTATAAAAATTAGAATTTATTAAAGACTATATAATAATTTACTTATTGAATATATTAACCCTAAAAATAGATAGCGCTTAAGCGTTCTACCTATACCCCGCCCTTAAGGTAAAAATAATACCCTAAAGAGTAGGCGGTTGTAAAGGTTAGTAATGAAGTTTAGGGCGTAAGCCCGGGTCGAACGGCCTCTAGTACAAATTTTAGTAGTAGTAATAAATATTTTAATAAGAATTTGAAGGACCGAAGTAGGAAAAGGTTCTATATAAATAGCGGTTGGATATAGGTTAATCGATCCTAAACTATAGGGAAATTTTATTTTAAAGGGGTATTTATACCCTATATAGCAAAAGGAAAGCTAATTAATATTCCGGTACCTAAATATAGGTTTTATATAGTAACACAATTGAACATAGAAATAATAGCGGGGGCCCTGGGTAGAATTCTCTTTTCTTCTTAATAATTTATTACCTTAAAAATAATTTATCTAGAAATAGGGTTTAATAGCCGGAAGAGCCCGATACTTCTATCGGGTCTAGTATATTTTCAACGTCCTTTAAAAATCTATAGGAGGGAATAATTCTTACGCTAAATCGTATTTATAACTGTAATAAGTTTTTAAAATAAATAACCTCTAATTAATAGAATAATATAAATAAAGGAAATCGGCAAAATAGATCCGTAACTTCAAGAAAAGAATTAATTCTAAAGGTTAGGTACATCGGGCTTTAAATAAACGCCCTAAGAGTAGATCGCTACTAGCCGGGTAATTAGCCGGCGGCTTTCAATATCTAAATATAGAAGCCTTTAATAAACTTCGGTTATCTAATATACGTTTAACAACCAATTTAGAACTAGTACAGATAAGAGGAATCTAATTATTTAATTAAAATATAGTATTATAATAGTTAAAAAGTAGTATTAATATAATATAATTTCTACCTAGTATTCTAAATATTAAAATAAAGAAATTCAATTAAGCGTGGGTAAATAGCGGAAGTAACTATAATTCTCTTAAAGTAACTAAATATTTTATTATTTAATTAGTAATAAGTATAAATAGATTAACGAAATTCCTACTATCCCTATCTACTATCTAACGAAACTACAGCCAAAGGAATAGGTTTAATAGAATTAACGGGGAAAGAAAACCCTATTAAATTTAACTCTAATTTAATATTATAAAAAGATATAGGAGGTATAGAATAAGTAGGAGCTTCGGCGCCGATAAAATACTACTACTCCTATTATTTTTTTACTTATTCAATTAAATAGGGCTAAATTTTCGTCCAACTTCTAATTTTAAGGTCCTTCGCAGGCCGACTTAGGTTAAAGATATTATTAAATAGGGAGTTTAACTAGGGCGGTATATTTATTAAACTATAATATAAATATCCTAAAGGGGGCTTATAGAGAATAAAAATCTTTAGTAGAATAAAAAAGTAAAAGTCCCTTTAATTTTAATTTTTAATATAAATACAAACTATAAAAGTATAGCTTATTAATCCTTTAGTCCCTCGAAATTTAAAGTTAGAGGTACTAGAAAAGTTACTATAGGGATAATTAGCTTATAGTAACTAAACATTTATAGTAATATTACTTTTTAATCCTTCAATATCGGCTCTTCTTATTATACCGAAGTAGAATTCGGTAAATATTAGATTATTTACTTACTAATAGGGAATGTAAATTAAGTTTAAACTATTATAAAATAGGTTAATTTTACTCTACTAATAACTTTATTACAATAGTAATTAAACTTAGTACGAAAAGAACTATTTATTTAAATAATTGGTTTTTACGGTTATTCGACCGGGTAGTACTATAATACTACTATTTACTAAATAATAGTTAAACGCCTCTAAATTAGAATCTATATTAGAATATAATAATACCTCTAGTATATTATAAATATATAAAAATAAACTCCGGCCTCGTATCTTAGTAAGCGATTCCTCTATTAGCCTTAAAGTAGCTAACGGTAATTCGTATATTGTAATTTTAATATATACTAAATCAAATTCTTTATAAATAATTTAAATATATAAAAGGGTCCTATAAGTAATAGAATAGCCTTATTATTACAATCTACTAAGGGTAAACCCTCCTTCGCCTAAATTTCTTAATAGAAGGGTCCGCCTAATAAATAGGTATTTACTAGGGGGTCCCCCCGAAATTTAGTTACTAAAACCCAAGAGGGCGAAAGTACTTTACCGGAAGGAAAGTATAAAGTAAGTAGGAATAAGAAAGGAACTTAATTAAATTTAGTATCTCTTAGGTTTAAATAATATTACCCTAAGGGCGTAGGCGGACTAGGTATAAAGGGTCTACTATACTAGTAACTAGCCTATAGAAGGCTCGGTGGTTATATATAGTATATATTTAAAGAAGCGTTAATTGGCGTAATATATACGGGTATAGCCGGGCTAAACCTTTATAAATTTTAATAACTATAGTAGGTAGAATAAGTAAAAGTAACCGACCGAACGGCGGCGGGGTAAAAGCGACCGGGTAGGCGAGTAATTTTTAAGTAAATTTATAATTCTAAATAAGTAAATATATTTATAACTGGGTTGGGTATAATACTAAGTAAATAAGTATATTTAAATTATATAAAGTAATATAAAGAAAAAAAGGTAAATAAATATATCCGGACGGGTTAGGTATATAAAGTAAGTAGGCGCGTTTAAGTATAGAATTTTTATATAGATAGTAACTATATTAGGAAAATAAGGGCGAAGGCCTATATAGGGTAGGTAAGAAGGACTAAGAGGTTTAAGGGGGCTAAGGGGTTATTTTCTAACTCCTACTAGGAAGGGCTTATTAAAGGAAAGGGTAGGGTAGTAGTAGGAGGGGGTAAATAAATAAAGAAGCTACGTAGTTAAATAAAAGTATTTATAGTTTTTTTATTAAAAAATATAGTAGGGTAGGTAGGAAAAGGTTATATAGAATTATATTTTTATATAAAGTAAAGGTATAAAGGGGGAGGCTATCTTTTTAATTTCTAGGTAGGCGAGGCGGTAAGTAGGCTACTTAGGCTAAGAATAGTTTAATCTTTAGGGGGGGAGCGAAAATTTCTTTCTTCTTTTTCTTTTCCTTTTTTATTTATTTATTTTTTTTCTTTCTTCTTTTTCTCCTCCCTCTTTCTTCTTCCTACTTTTATCCTCTTTATTACTCTTCCTCCTCCCTTTCCTTTCCTCTCCGTCTTCCTTCGTTTTAGTCCTTTTTTTCTTTTCTCTTCCTTTTTCTTTTTTCTTTTTAGTTTTTAACCTCTTTTTAAGGCTTTCTTCTCTTAATATTTCTTTCCTTATACCTCCAAACCCCCCTCCATTCCCTTCTTTTATATTATATTTATATAAGGATAAAAAAGTAATATGATTAATATATAAATAAAATAAAGAAGGTTCTTATTCTTCTTTTCTTTATTTTTTTTTTTTTTTTTTTTTTTTTTTTTTTTTTTTTTTTTTTTTTTTATATATATTTTTCTTACTTTCCTTCTACCTTTTTACTTTTATAATATCTTACCCCCTTAGTAAGCTTCTTCCTTTCTTTTTCTTTTTATTCTTCTTTTCGTCCTCTTGTTCTACCTCCAAATCTTTATTAAGTAAGGGCGTTTATAAAGTAAATAAATACTTTTAGAATAGTAGGAGCCGGATTATAATAAGGGTAGAGGTTTTTTTTATAAATATAGGAAGAAAAAGGTATTCGGAGGCGACTAAGTCGATCAATTAGAACCTATACGGTCTTAAATAAATTATTAGAGAAGGGTAGGTAAATAATTGATAGTAGGAAAGAAGAAAAAGAAGAAAAAAAGAAAAAAAAAAAAGAAATTTTGAAAGTAGTAGAAGAAGAAGGGTAGTAGAATTTAAGGGGTATAAATAGTTAGTAGAATAGGTAGGGTATTAGGTAGCTTTAATTATATAGGTAGGGAGGATATATTGAGGTTAATATATTAATAAAGAAGGTTAAATTGGTAAATATAAAAAGAAAAAAATAAGAGTAATATAAATACTTTTGGTATAGTTATAAAATATTATAAATTATATTAAGGAAGATAAAAAGTAATTAGCTTTTTACTTAGTAGAAATATAATTTGAATAGACGCTATAGGGTAGGCACGTCTATTTTATATAAGAAAGGTACGGCCGAAGTTGAAAAAGTAGAAGAAGGAAAGGTAATGAAGGGTAATACTTACTAAGTACAGGGTAGGTAAGAACGACCGGGTAGGTAAGGAAGGCGCAATCGACCTTTAGAAGCCGAAGTTTTAAAAAAGAAAATTATAAATAGGTAGTGCTTATTAAGTATAGGGTAAGTAAGAATTATAAGGTAAGTATAATGGGCTTATATAAAAAAGGTAAAATTAAAGTTAAAAAGAAAAAAGTAGTAGGTGGGTAATACTTACTAAATATAAGGTAGGTAAGAATAACCGGGTAGGTAAGGAAGGTGTAATTAATTTAACGAAGAAGGTATAGTTTTTATAAATTTAGAGTAAAATTCTTAAGAAAGTATAACCTAATTAAGTAGTTAGGTAATTATAAATTAATTTTTAAAATTTCTTATACTAGGGAATTTCGTAGGAATTAAAAAGTCGTAGTTTAAACCGTTGGACCGCACTATCCTTAAATTCGAAGTCGAAGGGTATATAAGAAAGAGCGGCGGAAAGTAATAGGAAAGAGCGAATAATAAAACTATTCGGTTATTCTTACTTTCGGCTCCCTTTTATAAATATAAGTAAGGACGTATAGGGCCTACTCTACTTAGAAGCTTTTTATAGGAGGGTTGTTTTAGCCTATAATTTAAGTACCTTCTTATAGTAATTTATAAAGGAAATTAAATTCTAATTTATAGAGCGTTATTATTACGTAGTTTCCTACGGTCTACCGGGGAATTAATATTAATAATACAAACTACCTCAGTACCGTTCTAGTAAGGGTTCTACCTCTATTGGATAGTATTTAAAAAAATCCTATAAACGTTAAAGAGTACCCTATAAGCACCGAAGGATAAATTCTATAAATAATTAACCGTTAGTTAAATTTATTTATAAACCGCCGGGGGTACTAACTAATTAGGGAAGCCTTCGGGTAGAACCTTCTATATTAAATTTCCTCTTAAAGTATATAAATAGTATATAAGAGGCGTTCTACGCTCTCCTATCTTCCTACCGATTATATTCTAGGGAATTTAGAAGGGAAAAGTAAATATGTATTTCAAAGTAAATTCGGCCCTATTGTATAAATTTCGGACCGCTTACCTTTGTAACTTTATAAACTCTTTTATTCGCTTATAAATAGTTAGCCTTTCTAAGCGTATAATAATTACTTAATTAATTCTATTAGTAGTTATATGTTTATTTTAAAGATTAAGCTATATATATTTAAATTTAAGTAATTAAATTATAAAATTACGAATAGCTTATTAAATTAATTATAGTTTATTTAATAGTACTTTACTATATAGATAACCGTAGTAATTCTAAAACTAATATATATTAAAAACCCTAATTTCGGAAGGGGTATATTTATTAAATTAAAAACTAATACCCTTCGGGGTTAACTAGTAATTTATAATAACTTTTCGAATCGTATAGCCTTATGTTGGTAATAGTTTATTTAAATTTCTACCCTATTAATTTTCAACGGCTAGGTCTTAGCTAACTATAGTAATAATAGGTAATAGAGGGTTAAAGTTCGACCCTAGAGAAAGAGTTTAAGAAACGGCTATTATATCTAAGGAAGGTAGTAGGCGTGCAAATTACCTAATTCCGATATAGGGAGGTAATAATAATAAATATTAATATAAAGCTCTTTTAGGTCTTATAATTAGAATAAATATAATTTAAATCCTTTAACGAGGAATAATTGGAGGGCAAGTCTAATACTAATAGTTACGGTAATTCTAACTCTAATAGTATATATTAAAATTATTAAAGTTAAAAAACTCGTAATTAAACCTTAAGCTCGGCCTATTAGTCTATCTTACCGCATATATTAATTAGGTTGGGCTTTTTTTCTTAGAGAACCATATACCCTTTATTAAGTATATTGGGGAATTAGGACTTTTATTATAAATAAATCAGATTATTCAAAGAAAGCCTATATTCGAATATATTAATATAGAATAATAGAATAGGACGTATAGTTTTATTTTATTAATTTCTAGGACTACTATAATAATTAATAGGGATAGTCGGGGGTATTAATATTTAATTATTAGAAGTAAAATTCTTAAATTTATTAAAAATTAATTACTATAAAAGTATTTATTAAGGATATTTTTATTAATTAGGAACGAAAGTTAGGGGATTGAAGACAATTAGATACTATTATAATTTTAATTATAAATTATACTAATTAAGGATTGGACGGTATTATTTTTTAACCTATTTGGCACTTTATAATAAATTAAAATATTTAGGCTTCTAGGGGAGTATAGTCGTAAGGTTAAAATTTAAAGAAATTAATAGAAGGGCACTACTAGGGGTAGAACCTACGGTTTAATTTAATTTAATATAGGGAAATTTACTAGGTTTAAATATAATGAGGATTAATAAATTGAAAGCTCTTTCTTAATTTCGTAGGTAGTAGTGTATGGCCATTTTTAATTAGTAGAGTAATTTATTTATTTAATTACAATAACGAACGAGACTTTAACCTATTAAATAGCCTATATTACTTTAGTAGTACGCTAACTTCTTAGAGGAACTATTAGTTTAAACTAATAGAAATTTAAGGCAATAATAGGTCTATAATACCTTTAAATATTTTAAGCTATACGCGCGCTATATTAATATAGTTAGTAAGTACTCCCTTAACCGGAAGGTCCGGGTAATCTTATTAAATTATATTATATTAAGAATAGAGTATTATAATTATTACTCTTCAACAAAGAATCTCTAATAAACGTAAATTATTAATTTATATTAATTACGTCCCTACCCTTTATATATACCGCCCATCGCTACTACTAATTAAATAATTTAATAAAACTTCCAAATTAACTTAAGGAAGTCGGTAACGACTACCTAAGATTAGAAAACTATTTAAATTCAATTATTTAAAAGAAATAAAAGTCGTAATAAAATCTCTATTAATAAACTAATAAAAGGATTATTATAGAATTATAAAACTCCTACAAACTATTACGAATTTTACCTATATAATTACTTTAGTACTAACGGTCCAAAAAGGCCTTCGGACCCTCCCGGATCCTTAGGTCTCCCGCTCGTAGGAAGCTACCCGCTAGAGTACCGAAACTAAATTCTTAATATTTTATATTTCTCTAAATAAACTTTTAAATAAATTAAAACTTTCAATAACGGATCTCTTAATTCTAATATTAATAAAGAACGTAGCGAAATATAATAAATAATATAAATTACAAAATTCAATAAATTATCGAATCTTTAAACGTATATTATACTTATTAATATTCTAATAAATATACCTATTTGAGCGTTATTTCAACTATTAAACTCTATTTACATTAGGGATCCGCGGCTATCTGTAGTCCTTTAAAATCAATAGCGGACTTATTAATTATATTAAGCGTAGTAATTCTATATTACTATAGTTATACAGCGGGTTTTTACTATAAAACCCCCTATTTTTAAAGTTAACTTCGGATTAGGTAAGAATACCTACTAAATTTAAGTATATTAATAAGTAGAGGAAAAGAAATTAATAGGAATTGCCCTAATAACGGCGAATAAAGTAGTAACAACTCAAATTTAAAATTTAACTTCGGCCCGAATTATAATTTATAAAAGAAGTTTTTAATGAGGTACCTTCTAAATCCCTTAGAACGGGGTACTATAGAGGGTAAGAACCCTATATAGTTGGATACCGATTTAATATAAAGTTCTTTCAATGAATTAAATAATTTAGGAATACTACTCAAAATAGGAAGTAAATTTCTTCTAAAGCTAAATACCGGCTAAAGACCGATAGTATATAAATAGAATAATCGAAAGATAAAAAGCATTTTAAAAAGAGGGTTAAATAGTACGTAAAATTATTAAAAGGGAAACGTTTATAATTAAACTTATACTATTCTAATTATTTGGTATTCTTACCGGTATATTTAGGATAATTTAAATTAATATCGGTTTTAGCAGGGGGATAAAGGTCCGGGGAATATAGCTCCTCTAGGAGTATTATAGCCCCGGGCGTAATACCTTCGCTAGGACCGAAGTTCGCGCATTTACAAGGATACTAATATAATAATTATTAATAACCCGTTTTAAAATATAGACTAAAGAATTAAAATTTTACATAAGTATTTGGGTATAAAACCCGTACATATAATAAAAATAAATATAGGTAAGAGTTTTAGTATATTATTAACCGATTTTAATATATTTGGATAGATTTAAATAAAAGTATTAAACTTTAGACCCGAAAGATAGTAAACTATATTTAAATAGGGTAAAGCTAGAGGAAATTCTAATAGAAGTTCGTAATAGTTTTAACATATAAATTGATTATTAAATTTAAGTATAGGGGCGAAAGACTAATTGAACTATTTAATAGCTAATTACCGCCAAAATTTCCCTTAGGATAGTAATATTATTCTTCAATTTTATAAGGTAAAGCGAATAATTAGGGACTCGGAGGCGCTTTTTAACCTTTATCCATTCTTAAATTTTAAATATATAAGAAGCCCTTATTATTTAATTGAATGTAGGTATTTAAATATACTAATATTAATAGGCTATTTTTAGTAAATAAAATTAATAATATAAGATAAACCGAACGTAGGGTTAAAATATTAAAGTAGACGTTTATTAAATATTATAAAAAACGTTAATATATTTTAATAGTAGGACAGTAGCTATAGAAGTTAAAATCTACTAAAGACTATATAATAACTTACTTACCGAATATATTAATCCTAAAAATAAATAACGCTTAAACGTCCTACTTATACCCCACCTTTAGAGTAGAAATAATATTCTAAGGAGTAGGCGGCTATAGAGGTTAATAACGAAGTTTAGGGTATAAACCCGGGTCGAACGGCCTTTAATATAAATTTTAGTAATAGTAATAAATATTTTAATAAGAATTTAAAGGATCGAAGTAGGGAAAGGTTTTATATAAATAGCAGTTAAATATAAGTTAATTAATTTTAAACTATAAGGAAGTTCCATTTTAAAGGGGTATTTATACCCTATATAGCGAAAGGGAAGCCGGTTAATATTCTAGTACTTAAATATAGGTTTTGTATAGTAACGCAACTAAATATAGAGATAATAGCGGGGGCTCCGGGTAGAATTCTCTTTTCTTCTTAATAGTCTATTACTTTAAAAATAATTTATTTAGAAATAGGGTTTAATAGCCGGAAGAGCCCAATACTTCTATTAAGTCCGGTATATTCTTAATATCCCTTAAAAATCCGTAGGAGGGAATAATTCTTATACTAGGTTATACTTATAATTATAGTAAATCTCTAAAATAAATAACCTTTAATTAATAGAATAATATAAATAAGGGAAGTCGGCAAAATAGATCCGTAACTTCGGGAAAAGGATTAATTCTAAGGGTTAAGTATATTAGGCTTTAAGTAAACGCCTTAGGAATAGATTGTTACTAGCCGGGTAATTAGCTAGCGGTTTTTAATATCCGGGTATAGAAGCCTTTAATAGACTTTAGTTATCCAGCGTACGTTTAATAACCAATTTAGAATTAGTATAAATAAAGGGAATTTAATTGTTTAATTAAAATATAGTATTACAATAGTTAAAAAGTAATATTAATATAATATAATTTCTATTTAGTATTTTAAATATTAAAGTAAAGAAATTTAATTAAGCGCGGGTAAATAGTAGGAATAACTATAATTTTCTTAAAGTAACTAAATACTTCGTTATCTAATTAGTAATATATATAAATAGATTAATAAGATTCCTATTATCCCTATTTATTATTTAGCGAAACTATAACTAAGGGAATAGGCTTAGTAGAATTAGTGGGGAAAGAAGACCCTATTAAGTTTAATTCTAGTTTAATATTATAAAAAGATATAGGAGGTATAAAATAAGTAGGAATTTTAACGTTAGTAAAATATTACTATTCCTATTATTTTTTTACTTATTTAATTAAGCGGGGCTAGATTTTCGTCCAACTTCTAATTTTAAAATCCTTCGTAGGCTAATCCGGATTAAAAATATTATTAAATAAGGAGTTTAACTAGGGTAGTATATTTATTAAACTATAACGCAAGTATCTTAAAGGGGGCTTATAGAGAATAGAAATCTCTAATAAAATAAAAAGGTAAAAGTCCCCTTAATTTTGATTTTTAATATAAATACAAACTATAAAAGTATAGCCTATCGATCCTTTAGTCCCTCGAAATTTAAAATTAGAAGTACTAAAAAAGTTACTATAAGGATAATTAGTTTGTAGCGGCCAAACGTTTATAGCAATATTACTTTTTAATCCTTTAATATTAGTTCTTCCTATTATACCAAAGTAGAATTCGGTAAGTATTAGATTATTTACTTATTAATAAGGAACGTAAATTAGGTTTAGACTATTATAAAATAAGTTAATTTTACCCTACTAATAACTTTATTATAATAATAATTAAATTTAATACAAGAGGAACTATTCATTTAGATAATTAGTTTTTATAGTTATTTAACCAAGTAGTATTATAATACTACTATCTACTAAATAATAATTAAATGCCTCTAAATTAAAATCTATATTAGAATATAATAATACCTCTAATATATTATAGACGTATAAGAATAGGCTCCGGCTTCGTATTTTAATAGGCAATTCCTCCATTAATTTTAAAATAGCTAACGGTAATTTATATATTATAATTTTAATATACATTGGATTAAATCCTTTATAAATAATTTAAATATACGAAAGGGTCCTATAAGTAGTAGAGTAGTTTTATTATTACAATTTACTAAGAGTAAGCCTTCCTTCGTTTAAATTTCTTAGTAGAAGGGTTTGCCTAATAAGCGGGTATTTATTGGGGGGTCCCTTTAAAATTTAATTATTAAAGCCCGAGAGGGCGAAAGCGCTTTACTAAAGGGAAAGTATAGGGTAAATAGGGATAAGAAGGGGATTTGGTTAAGTTTAGTATCTCCTAGGTTTAAACGATATTACCCTAGGGGTATAGGCGGGCTAGGTATAAGGGGTTTGTTATATTAATAATTAATTTATAAAAGGCTTAATAATTATATATAGTATATATTTAAGGAAGCGTCAACTGGCGTAATATACGCGGGTATAGCCGGGCCGGGCTTTTATAAGTTTTAATAACTATAATAAATAGGGTAGGTAAAAGCGACCGACCGAGTAGCGGCGGAGTAAGAGCGACCGGGTAAATAAGTAATTTTTAAGTAAATTTATAGTTCTAAATAAGTGAATATATTTACAATTAGGTTGGGTATAATACTAGGTAGGTAAGTACGTTCGAATTATATAAAGTAATATAAAGAAGAGAGGGTAAATAAATATATTTAGGCGGGTTAGGTATATAGGGTAGGTAAGTGCGTTTAAATATAGAATTTTTATATAAATAGTAGTTATATTAGGAAGGTAAAGGCGAAGGCCTATATAAGGTAGGTAAGAAGGACCGAGAGGTTTAAGGGGGCTAAAGGGTTACTTTCTAACTCCTATTAGGAGGGGTTTATTAAAGGAAAGGGTAGGGTAATAGTAGGAGGGGGTAAGTAAATAAAGAAGCTACGTAGTTAAATAAAGGTATTTATAACTTTTTTATTAAAAGATATAGTAGGGTAGGTAGGAAAAGGTTATATAGGATTATATTTTTATATAAAGTAAAAGTATAAAGGGGGAGGCTATCTTTTTAATTTTTAGGTAGGCGAGGCGGTAGGTAGGCTATTTAAACTAAAAATAGTTTAGTTTTTAGAGGGGGAGCGAAAATTTCTTTCTTCTTTTTCTTTTCCTTTTTTATTTATTTATTTTTTTTCTTTCTTCTTTTTCTCCTCCCTCTTTCTTCTTCTTATTTTTATCCTCTTTATTATTTTTCCTCCTCCCTTTCCTTTCCTCTCCGTCTTCCTTCGTTTTAGTCCTTTTTTTCTTTTCTCTTCCTTTTTCTTTTTTTTTTTTAGCTTTTAACCTCTTTTTAGGGCTTTCCTCTCTTAATATTTCTTTCCTTATACTTCTAAACCCCCCTCCATTCCCTTTTTTTATATTATATTTATATAAGGATAAAAAAGTAATATGATTAATATGTAAATAAAATAAAGAAGGTTTTTATTCTTCTTTTCTTTGTTTTTTTTTTTTTTTTTTTTTTTTTTTTTTTTTTTTTTTTTTTTATATATATTTTTCTTACTTTCCTTCTACCTTTTTACTTTTGTAATGTCTTACCCCCTTAGTAAGCTTCTTCCTTTCTTTTTCTTTTTATTCTTCTTTTCGTCCTCTTATTCTACTTCTAAATCTTTATTAAGTAAGGGCGTTTATAAAGTAAATAAATACTTTTAGAATAGTAGGAGCCGGATTATAATAAGGGTAGAGGTTTTTTTTATAAATATAGGAAGAAGAAGGTATTCGGAGGCGATTAAGTTGATTAATTAGAATTTATACGGTTTTGAATAAATTGTTAGGGAAGGGTAGGTAAATAATTAATAGTAGGAAAGAAGAAAAAGAAGAAAAAAAGAAAAAAAAAAAAGAAATTTTGAAAGTAGTAGAAGAAGAAGGGTAGTAGAATTTAAGGGGTATAAATAATTAGTAGAGTAGGTAGGGTATTAGGTAGCTTTAGTTGTATAGGTAAGGAGGATATATTGAGGTTAATATATTAATAAAGAAGGTTAAATTAGTAAATATAAAAAGAAAAAGATAAGAGTAATATGAATATTTTTAGTATAATTATAAAATATTATAAATTATATTAAAGAAAATAAAAAGTAATTAGTTTTTTATTTAATAGAAATATAGTTTAAGTGGACGCTATAGGGTAAATACATTTACTTTATATAAAAAAAGCGCGGTTAAAATTAAAAAGGTAGAAGAGGGAAAAGTAGTAAAGGGTAGTACTTATTAAATATAAAGTAAATAAGAACGACCGGGTAGGTAAGGAAGGTATAATTGACCTTTAGAAACTGAAGTTTTAAAAAGGAAAATTACAAGTAAGTAGTATTTATTAAATATAGGGTAGGTAAAAACTATAGGGTAAGTACGATAGGTTTATATAAAAAAAGTAAAATTAAAATTAAAAAGAAAAAAGTAGTAAACGGGTAGTACCTACCGAATATAAGGTAAATAGGAATAACCAGGTAGGTAAGGAAGGTATAATTAATTTAATAAGGAAGGTATAGTCTTTATAAATTTAAAACGAAATTCTTAAAAAGGTGCGACTTAATTGGGTAATTGGGTAACTATAAATTAATTTTTAAAATTTCTTATACTAGGGAATTTTATAGGAGTTGAAAAGTTGCGGTTTAGACCGTTGGGTTGTACCGTCCTTAAATTCGAAGTCGGAGGGTATATAAGAAGGAGCGGCGGAGAATAATAGAAAAGAGTAAGCAATAAAATTATTCGGTCGTCTCTATCTTTAATTCCCTTTTATAGGTATAAGTAAGGACGTATAGGGCCTATTCTATTTAAAAGCCTTTTACAGGAGGGTTATTCTAGCCTATAACTTAAATACCTTCCTATAGTAATTTATAAAGGAAATTAAATTCTAATTTATAGAGCGTTATTATTATATAGCTTCTTATAATCTACCGGGGAATTAATATTAATAATATAAATTACCTTAGTACTATTCTAGTAAAGGCTTTATTTCTATTAGGCGGTATTTAAAAAAATCCTATAGGTACTAAAGAATACCCTATAAGCGCCGAAGGGTAGGTTCTATAAATAATTAGCCGTTAATTAAATTTATTTATAAGCCACTAGGGGTACCAATTAATTAAGGAAGCCTTTAGGTAGAACCTTCTATATTAAGCCTCTTCTTAAAGCGTATAAATAATATACAAGAGGCGTTCTATACTCTCTTATCTTCTTACTAACTACATTCTAGGGAATTTAGGAAGGGAAAGTAAATATATATTTTAAAGTAAATTTAGCCCTACTATACGAATTTCGGACTGCCTACTTTTATAATTTTATAAACTCTTCTACTCGTTTATAAACGGTTAGCCTTTTTAAGCGTATAATAGTTATTTAATTAATTTTATTAGTAGTTATATATTTATTTTAAAGATTAAGCTATATATATTTAAATTTAAGTAATTAAATTATAAAACTACGAATAATTTATTAAATTAATTATAATTTATTTAATAGTACCTTATTATATAAATAACTATAGTAATTCTAGAGCTAATATATATTAAAAACCCCGATTTCAGAAGGGGTGTATTTATTAAATTAAAAATTAATACCCTTCGGGGCTAATTGGTAATTTATAATAATTTTTTAAATTGTATAATTTTGCATTAGCGATAGTTTATTTAAATTTCTACCCTATTAATTTTCAACGGTTGGGTTTTAGCTAATTATAGTAATAATAGGTAATAGAGGGTTAGGGCTCGACCCTAGAGAAGGAGTTTGAGAAATAGTTATTATATTTAAGGAAGGTAGTAAGCGCGTAAATTACCTAATTCCGATACGGGGAGGTAGTAATAATAAATATTGATATAGGGCTCTTTTAGGTTTTATAATTGGAATAAATATAATTTAAATCCCTTAATAAGGAATAATTGGAAGGTAAGTCTAGTACTAGCAACCGTAGTAATTTTAATTCTAATAGTATATATTAAAATTATTGAGGTTAAAAAACTTATAATTAAACTTTAAGCTCGGTCTATCGGTCTACCTTACTACGTATATTAATTAGGTCGGGCCTTTTTTCTTAGAGAACTGTATACCCTTTATTAGGTATATTAGGGAATTAGGACTTTTACTATAAATAAATTAGATTATTTAAAGAAGGCCTATATTCGAATATATTAATATAGAATAATAGAATAGGACGTATAGTTCTATTTTATTAGTTTCTAGGACTACTATAATAATTAATAGGGATAGTCGGGAGTATTAGTATTTAATTATTAGAGGTGAAATTCTTGGATTTATTGAAGATTAATTATTGTAAAAGTATTTACTAAGGATGTTTTTATTAATTAGGAATGAAAGTTAGGGGATTGAAGACAATTAAATATTATTATAATTTTAATTATAAATTATATTAATTAAGGATTGGACGGTATTATTTTTTAACCCGTTCGGTACTTTACAATAAATTAAAATATTTAGGCTCTTAGGGGAGTATAGTTGTAAGGTTGAAATTTAAAGAAATTGACGGAAGGGTACTACTAGGGGTAGAGCTTACGGTTTAATTTGATTTAATATAAGGAAATTCACTAGGTTTAAATATAATAAGGATTAATAAATTGAGAATTCTTTTTTAATTTCGTAAGTAGTAATATATAGTTATTCTTAATTAGTAGAGTAATTTATTTATTTAATTGCAATAACGAATAAAATTTTAATTTACTAAATAATTTATATTATTTTAGTAGTATACTAACTTTTTAAAGGGATTATCGGTTTAAACTAATAGAAGTTTAAGGTAATAATAAGTTTATAATGCCCTTAGATATTCTAGGCTGTACGCGTACTATATTAATATAGTTAGTAAATACTCCCTTAGCCGGAAAGTCCGGGTAATTTTATTAAATTATATTATATTAGGGATAGAGTATTATAATTATTACTCTTCAATAAAGAATCCCTAATAAGCGTAAGTTATTAATTTGCATTAATTACATCCCTACCCTTTATATATACCGCCCATTACTACTATTAATTAAATAGTTTAGTAAAGCTTCCGGATTAGCCTAGGGAGGTTAGTAACGACTACTTAAGGCCAGAAAACTATTTAAATTTAATTATTTAGAGGAAGTAAAAATTATAATAAGGTTTCCGTTAGTAAACTAGCGGAGGGATTATTATAAAATTATAAAACTCCTATAAATTATTGCGAATTTTACTTATACAATTACTTCGACGCTAATAATTTAGAAAAGCCTTCGAACCCTCCTAAATCCTCGGGTCTCCCATTCGTAGGAGGTTGTCCGCTAGAGTACCGAAACTAAACTCTTAATATTTTATATTTCTCTAAATAAATTTTTAAATAAATTAAAACTTTTAATAACAGATCTCTTAATTTTAATATTAATAAAGAATATAGCGAAATATAATAAGTAATATAAATTGTAGAATTTAGTAAATTATTGAATCTTTAAATATATATTGCGTTTGTTAATATTCTAATAAATATATTTATTCGAACGTTATTTTAACTATTAAATTCTATTTATATTAGGGATTTACAATTATTCGTAGTCCCTTAAAATTAATAGTAGGTTCACTAATTATATTAAATATAGTAATTCTATATTACTATAATTATATAGCGGGTTCTTATTATAAAACCCCTTATTTCTAAGGTTAACTTCGGATTAGGTAGGAATACCCGTTGAATTTAAATATATTAATAAGTAGAAGAAAAAAAATTAATAGGGATTGCCCTAGTAATAGCGAATAAAGTAGTAATAATTCAAATTTAAAATCTAGCTTTGGCCCGAATTGTAATTTATAGAGGAAGTTTTTAGTAAGGCACTTTCTAAATCCCTTAGAACGGGGCGCTATAGAGAGTGAGAGCCCTATATAGTCGGATGTTAATTTAATATAAAATTCCTTTAACGAATCGAATAGTTTAGGAATACTACTTAAAATAGGAGGTAAATTTCTTCTAAAGCTAAATATTGGTTAGAGACCGATAATATATAAATAGAGTAATTGAAAAATAAAAAGTACTTTGAAAAGAGGGTTAAATAATATATAAAATTATTAAAAGGGAAGTATTTATAATTAGATTTACACCGTTCCAATTATTTAATATTCTTATTAGTATATTTAGGATAGTTTAAACTAATATTGGTTTTAGTAGGGGGATAAAGGTCTAAGGAATATAGCTCTTCTAGGAATATTATAGCCCCGGGCGTAATACCTTCGCCGGGATTGAGGTTCGTATATTTATAAGGATATTAATATAATAATTATTAATAACCCGTTTTAAAATACAGACTAAAGAATTAAGGTTTTATACGAATATTTAGGTATAAAACCCGTACGTATAATAAAAATGAATATAAGTAAAAGCTTCGGCGTATTATTAATTAATTTTAATATATTCGGATGGATTTGAGTAAGAATATTAAACTTTAGACCCGAAAGATAGTAAATTATATTTAGATAGGGTAAAGTTAGAGGAAATTTTAGTAGAGGTTTGTAGCGGTTCTAATATACAAATCGATTATTAAATTTAAATATAGGGGCGAAAGATTAATTAAATTATTTAGTAGCTAATTACCGCCGAAGTTTCCCTTAGAATAATAATATTATTCTTTAATTTTATAAGGTAAAGCGAATAATTAGAGACTCGGGGGCGCTTTTTAGCTTTTATCTATTCTTAAACTTTAAATATATAAGAAGCCCTTATTATTTAATTGAATATAGGTATTCGAATATATTAATATTAGTAGGCTATTTTTAGTAAATAAAATTAGCGATGTGGAATAAACCGAACGCGGGGTTAAAGTACTAGAGTAGACGCTTATTAGATACTATAAAAGGCGTTAGTATATTTTAATAGTAGGACGGTAGCTATGGAAGTCGGAATTTACTAAGGATTATATAATAATTTACTTACTAAATATATTAGTTTTAAAAATAGATAGCGCTTAAACGTCCTACTTATACTCCGCCTTTAGGGTAGAAATAATATTTTAAAGAGTAAGCGGTTATAGAAGTTAGTAACGAAATTTAGGGCGTAAACCTAAGTCGAACGGCCTCTAGTGTAAATTTTAGTAGTAGTAGTAAATATTTTAATAAGAATTTGAAGGACCGAAGTAGGGAAAGGTTCTATATAAATAGCGGTTGGATATAAATTAGTCGATCCTAAACTATAAAAAAATTCTATTTCAAAGGGGTACTTATATTTTATATAGTAAAAGGGAAACCGATTAATATTCTGGTACTTAAATATAAGTTTTATATAGTAATATAATTAAATATAGAGATAATAGTGGGGGCCCCGGGTAGAATTCTCTTTTCTTTTTAATAGTTTATTATTTTAAAAATAGTTTATTTGGAGATAGGGTTTAATAGTTGGAAGAGCCTAATACTTCTATTAAGTCTAGTACGTTTTCGACGTTCTTTAAAAATCTATGGGAGGGAATAATTCTTATATTAAGTTGTACTTATAATTGTAATAGGTTTCTAAAGTAAATAGCTTCTAGTTAATAGAATAATATAGATAAGGGAAGTTGGTAAAATAGATTTATAATTTTAGGAAAAGGATTAGCTCTAAGGGTTAAGTACGTTAGGCTTTAAATAAACGCTTTAGGAGTAAATTACTATTAGCTAAGTAACCGGCCGGCGGCTTTTAATATTTAAGTATAGAAGCCCTTAATAGATTTTAATTGTCCAGCGTACATTTAATAACTAATTTAGAATTAGTATAAATAGGGGGAATTTAATTATCTAATTAAAATATAGTATTATAATGGTTAGAAAGTGGTATTAATATAATATAATTTTTACTTAATATTTTAAATATTAAAATAAAGAAATTTAATTAAGTGCGGGTAAATGGTAGAAGTAACTATAATTCTCTTAAGGTAGTTAAATACTTCGTTATTTAATTAGTAATATATATAAATAGATTAATAAAATTCCTATTATCCTTATCTACTATCTAGCGAAACTATAATTAAGGGAACGGGCTTAGTAGAATTAGCGGGGAAAGAAGACCCTATTAAATTTAATTCTAATTTAATATTATAAAAAGATATAGGAGGTATAGAATAGGTAGGAACTTCGGCGCTAGTAAAATACTACTATTCCTATTATTTTTTTACTTATTTAATTAAGTAGGGCTAGATTTTCGTCTAATTTCTAGTTTTAAGGTCCTTCGCGGGCCGACCCGGGTTAAAGATATTATTAAGTAGGGAGTTTAGCTAGGGCGGTATATTTATTAAATTATAATATAGGTATTTTAAGGGGGGTTTATAGAGAATAGAAATCTCTAGTAGAATAAAAGGGTAAAAGTCCCTTTGATTTTAATTTTTAGTATAAATATAAATTATAAAAGTGTAGCCTATTAATCCTTTAGTCCCTCGAAATTTGAGGCTAGAGGTGCCAGAAAAGTTATTATAGGGATAATTGGCTTGTAGTAGCTAAGTATTTATAGCGATGTTGCTTTTTAATCTTTTAATATTAGTTCTTCCTATTATATTAAAGTAGAATTTAGTAAATATTAGATTATTTACTTATTAATAAGGAATATAAATTAGGTTTAGACTATTATAAGATAGGTTAATTTTACCCTACTAATAACTTTATTATAATAGTAATTGAATTTAATATAAGAGGAACCGTTTATTTAAATAATTAGTTTTTGTAATTATTTAATTAGGTAGTACTACAATACTACTATTTATTAGATAATAGTTGAACGCTTCTAAATTAAAATCTATATTAGAACGCAATAATACCTCTAGCATATTATAAATGTATAAAAATAGGCTCCAACTTCGTATTTTAGTAGGCAATTCCTTTATTAGTTTTAAAATAGCTAGTAGTAATTTGCGTATTATAATTTTAATACGCATTAAATCAAATTTTTTATAAACAATTTAAATATACGAAAGGGTCTTATAAGTAATAAAGTAGTTTTATTATTATAATTTATTAAAAGTAAGCCCTCTTTCGTTTAAATTTCCTAGTAGAAGGGTCTACTTAATAAATAGGTATTTACTAGAGGGTCCCTCCGAAATTTGGTTACTAGAGCCTAAGAGGGCGAAAGCGCTTTATTAGAGGGAAAGTATAAAGTAAATAGGGATAAGAAGGGGATTTAGTTAAATTTAGTATTTCTTAGGTTTAAATAATATTACTTTAGGGGCGCGGACGGGCCGGGTATAAGGGGTCTATTGTACTAGTAATTAATTTATAGAAGGTTTAATAGTTATATATAGTATATACCCGGAGAAGTATTAATCGGCGTAGTATATGTAAGTACGGCTAGGCTAGGCTTTTGTAAATTTTAATAATTATAGTAGGTAGGGTAAATAAGAGTAATTAATTGAGTGGTGGCGGGGTAGGAGCGATTAGGTAAACGAATAATTTTTAGGTAAATTTATAATTTTAAATAAATAAATATATTTATAATTGGATTAAGTATAGCATTAGGTAGGTAAGTATATTCGAATTATATAAAGTAGTATAGAGAAGAAAAGGTAAGTAAGTGCATCCGGGCGGGTTAGATATATAGGGTAAATAGGTACGTTTAGGTATAGAATTTTTATATAGATGGTAGCTATATTAGGAAGGTAAGGGCGAGGGTTTATATAGGGTAGGTAAGATGGACCGAGAGGTTTGGGGGGGCTAAGAGGTTGCTTTCTAATTCTTATTGGGAGGGGTTTATTAAAGGAAAGGGTAGGGTGGTAGTAGGAGGGAGTAAGTAAATAAAAAAGCTATATAATTGAATAAAGGTATTTATAGCCTTTTTATTAGAAGATATAATAGAGTAAGTAGGAAAAGGTTGTACGGAATTATATTTTTATATAAAGTAAAAGTATAAAGGGGGAGGCTATCTTTTTAATTTCTAGGTAGGCGAGGCGGTAGGTAGGTTACTTAGGCTGGAAATGGTTTAATCTTTAGGGGGGGAGCGAAAATTTCTTTTTTCTTTTTCTTTTCCTTTTTTATTTATTTATTTTTTTTCTTTCTTCTTTTTCTCCTCCTTCTTTCTTCTTCCTACTTTTATCCTCTTTATTACTCTTCCTCCTCCCTTTCCTTTCCTCTCCGTCTTCCTTCGTTTTGGTCCTTTTTTTCTTTTCTCTTCCTTTTTCTTTTTTCTTTTTAGCTTTTAACCTCTTTTTAAGGCTTTCCTCTCTTAATATTTCTTTCCTTATACCTCCAAACCCCCCTCCGTTCCCTTCTTTTATATTATATCTATACAAGGATAAAAAAGTAATATGATTAATATATAAATAAAATAAAGAAGGTTCTTATTCTTCTTTTCTTTATTTTTTTTTTTTTTTTTTTTTTTTTTTTTTTTTTTTTTTTTTTTTTTTATATATATTTTTCTTACTTTCCTTCTACCTTTTTACTTTTATAATATCTTACCCCCTTAGTAAACTTCTTCCTTTCTTTTTCTTTTTATTCTTCTTTTCGTCCTTTTGTTCTACCTCTAAATTTTTATTAGGTAAGGGCGTTTATAAAGTAAATAAATACTTTTAGAATAGTAGGAGCCGGATTATAATAAGGGTAGAGGTTTTTTTTATAAATATAGGAAGAAGAAGGTATTCGGAGGCGATTAAGTCGATTAATTAGAACCTATACGGTTTTAAATAAATTGTTAGGGAAGGGTAGGTAAATAATTGATAGTAGGAAAGAAGAAAAAGAAGAAAAAAAGAAAAAAAAAAAAGAAATTTTAAAAGTAGTAGAAGAAGAAGGGTAGTAGAATTTAGGGGGTATAAATAGTTAGTAGAGTAGGTAGGGTATTAGGTGGCTTTAATTATATAGGTAGGGAGGATATATTGAAGTTAGTATATTAATAAAGAAGGTTGAATTAGTAAATATAAAAAGAAAAAGATAAGAGTAATATAAATACTTTTAATATAGTTATAAGATATTATAAATTATATTAGGGAAAATAAAAAGTAATTAGCTTTTTACTTAGTAGAAATGTAATTTGAGTAGACGCTATAGGGTAGGTATATTTATTTTATATAAGAAAGGTACGGCTGAGGTTAAAAAAGTAGAAGAGGGAAAAGTAATAAAGGGTAGTACTTACCGAGTATAGGGTAGGTAAAAACAATTAGGTAGGTAAGGAAGGTGTAATCGACCTTTGGAAACCGAAGTTTTAAAAAGGAAAATTGCAAGTAGGTAGCGCTTATTAAGTATAGGGTAGGTAAGAATTATAAGGTAGGTATAATAGGCCTATATAAGAAAAGTAAAATTAAAGTTAAAAAGAAAAAAATAGTAGGCGGATAGTACCTACCGAATATAGGGTAAATAGGAATAACCGGGTAAGTAAGGAAAGTATAACTAATTTAATAAGGAAAGTATAGTCTTTATAAATTTAGAATAAGATTCCTAAAAAAGTACGACTTAGTTAGGTAGTTAAGTAATTATAAATCGATTTTTAAAATTTCCTATACTAGGGAATTTCACAGAAATTAAAAAATTATAACTTAAACTATTAGGTTGTACCGTCCCTAAATTCGAAATTGGAGGATATATAAGAAGGAGCGGCAGAGAGTAATAGGAAAGAACGAATAGTAAAACTATTTAATCGTTCCTATTTCCGGTTCCCTCTTATAAGTATAAGTAAGAATATATAGGGCCTACTTTATTTAGAAGCCTTCTATAGAAGGGCTACTCTAGCCTATAACCTAAATACCTTCTTATAGTAATTTATAAAAGAAATTAAGTTCTAATTTATAGAGTATTATTATTACGTAGCTTCCTACGGTCTACTAGGGAATTAATATTAATAGTACAAATTACCTTAATACTATTTTAATAAAGGCTCTACCTTTATTGGGCGGTATTTAAGAAAATCCTATAAGCGCTAAGGAGTACTCTATAAGCGCCGAAGGGTAGGCTTTATAAATAATTGGCCGCTAGCTAAACTTATTTATAAGCCGCTAGGGGTACTAATTAATTAAGGAAGCCTTCGGGCAGAACCTTCTATATTAAACCTCTTCTTAAAGCGTATAAACGGTATACAAGAAGTATTTTATACTCTTCTATCCTTTTACCGACTATACTCTAGGGAATTTAGGAGGGGAAAGTAAATATATATTTCAAAGCAAGTTCGGCCCTACTATACGAATTTCAAATTATCTACCTTTATAATTTTATAAACTCTTCCGCTTACTTACAAGTAGTTAGCCTTTCTAGGCGTACGATAGTTATTTAGTTAATTCTATTAGTAGTTATATATTTATTTTAAAGATTAAATTATATATATTTAAATTTAAATAATTAAATTGTGAAATTGCGAATGGCTTATTAAATTAGTTATAGTTTATTTGATAGTACTTTACTATATAGATAACCGTAGTAATTCTAGAATTAATATATATTAAAAACCCCGATTTCGGAAGGGGTATATTTATTAAATTAAAAACCAATACCCTTCGGGGCTAATTAATAATTTATAATAACTTTTCGAATCGTATAGCCTTATACTAACGATAGTTTATTTAAATTTTTACTTTATTAACTTTCAACAGTTAAATTTTAGCTAGCTATAGTAATAATAAGTAACGGAGGGTTAGGGCTCAACTCCGGAGAAGGAGCTTGAAAAATAGCTATTATATTTAAGGAAGGTAATAGGCGTACAAATTACCTAATTCTAATATAAGGAGGTAGTAATAATAAATATTAATATAAGGCTCTTTTAGATTTTATAATTAGAATAAATATAATTTAAATCCCTTAACGAGGAATAATTGGAGGGCAAATTTAATACTAGTAGCCGCAGTAATTCTAACTTTAATAGCGTATATTAAAGTTATTAAAGTTAAAAAGCTTATAATTGAACCTTAGGCTCGGCCCGTCGGTCCGCCTCACCGTATATATTAATTAGGTCGGGCCTTTTTTCCTAGAGAACCGTATACCCTTTACTAGGTATGTCGGGGAATTAGGACTTTTACTATAAATAAATTAAATCGTTTAAAGAAGGCCTATATTCGAATATATTAGTATAGAATAATAGAATAGGATATATAGTTCTATTTTATTAGTTTCTAAGACCGCTATAATAATTAATAGGGATAATCGGGGGTATTAGTATTTAATTATCAAAGGTAAAATTCTTAAATTTATTAAAGACTAACTACTATAAAAGTATTTACTAAGGATATTTTTATTAATCAGGAATGAAAATTAGGGGATCGAAGATAATCAAATACCGTTATAGTTTTAATTATAAATTATACTAATTAAGGATCGGATAGTATTATTTTTTAACCCGTTCGGCACCTTATAATAAATTAAAATATTTAGGCTCCTAAAGGAATATAGTTATAAGGCTAAAATTTAAAGAAATTAATGGAAGGGTACTATTAAGGGTAGAGCTTATAGTTTAATTTAATTTAATACGGGGAAACTCACTAGGTTTAAATATAATAAGGATTAATAAATTGAAAATTCTTTTTTAATTTCGTAAATAGTAGTATATAGCTATTCTTAATTAATAAAGTAATTTATTTACTTAATTGCAATAACGAACGAAACTTTAACCTACTAAATAACTTATATTACTTTAGTAATATATTAATTTCTTAAAGGGACTATTAATTTAAACTAATAAAAGTTTAAGGTAATAATAGGTTTGTAATACCCTTAAATATTTTAGGCTATATACGTACTATATTAATATAGCTAACAAATACTCCTTTAATTGGAAGGTCCGGGTAATCTTATTAAATTATATTATATTAGGGATAGAGTATTACAATTATTACTCTTTAATAAGGAATCCCTAATAAATATAAATTATTAACTTATATTAATTATATCCCTGCCCTTTGTATATACCGCCCGTCGCTACTATTAATTAAATAGTTTAATAAGGCTTCCGGATTAGTTTAGGGAGGTTAGTAATAATTATTTAAGGCCGGAAAGTTATTTAAATTCAATTATTTAGAGGAAGTAAAAGTTGTAATAAGGTCTCCGTTAGTAAATTAGCGGAGGAATTATTATAGAATTATAAAACTCTTATAAACTATTATAAATTTTACTTATATAGTTACTTTAGCACTAGTAGTCCGGAAAGGCCTTTAGACCCTCCCGGATCTTCAAGTCTCCCATTCGTAGGAAGCTACCCACTAAAGTACTAAAACTAAATTTTTAATATTTTATATCTCTCTAAATAAATTTTTAAATAAGTCAAAACTTTTAATAATAAATTTCTTAGTTCTAATATTAATAAAAAATATAGCGAAATATAATAAATAATATAAATTGTAGAATTTAGTAAATTATTAAATCTTTAAATATATATTATATTTATTAGTATTCTAGCGAATATATTTATTCGAACGTTATTTTAATTATTAAATTCTATTTATATTAGGGATTTATAGCTATCCGTAGTCCTTTAAAATTAATAGTAGGTTCGCTAATTATACTAAGTATAATAATTTTATATTACTATAATCGTACAGCGGGTTTTTACTATAAAACCCCCTATTTCTAAGGTTGACCTCGGATTAGGTAGGAATACCCGCTAAATTTAAGTATATTAATAAGCGGAGGAAAAGAAATTAATAGGGATTGCCCTAGTAATAGCGAATAAAATAGTAATAATTCAAATTTAAAATTTAGTTTTAGCCCGAATTGTAATTTATAGAGGAAACTTTTAGTAAAACACCTTCTAAATCCCCTAGAACAAAACACTATAGAGGGTGAGAGCCCCGTATAATTGGATGCTAATCTAATATAAAATTCCTTCAACGAATCGAATAATTTAGAAATACTATTCAAAATAGGAGGTAAATTTCTTCTAAAGTTAAATACCAATTAAAGACCAATAGTATACAAATAGAGTAATTAAAAGATGAAAAACATTTTAAAAAGAGGGTTAAATAGTATATAAAATTATTAAAAGGGAAATATTTATAATTAGATTTATATTATTCCGATTATTTAATATTTTTACCAGTATATTTAGGATAGTTTAAACTAATATTAGTTTTAGCGGGGGGATAAAGGTCTAGGGAATATAGCTCCTCTAGGAATATTATAGCCCCGGGTATAATACCTTCGTTAGGACTAAAGTTCGTATATCTATAAGGATACTAATATAATAATTATTAATAATTTGTTTTAAAATATAAACTAAGGAATTAAAGTTTTATATAAATATTTAAATATAAAACCCGTACGTATAATAAAAGTAAATATAAGTAAGAATTTTAGCGTATTATTGATTAATTTTAATATATTTGAATAGATTTGAGTAAAAGCGTTAAACCTTAGACCCAAAAGATAGTGAACTATATTTAGATAGGGTGAAGTTAAAGGAAATTTTAGTAGAGGTTCGTAGCGGTTCTAACGTATAAATCGATTATTAAATTTAAATATAGGGGCGAAAAATTAATTGAACTATTTAGTAGTTAGTTACTACCGAAGTTTCTTTTAGAATAATAGTATTATTCTTTAATTTTATAAAGTAAAGCGAATAATTAGGGATTTGGGGGCGCTTTTTAACCTTCATCCATTCTTAAACTTTAAATATATAAGAAGCCCTTATTATTTAATTAAATATAGGTATTCGAATATACTAATACTAATAAGCTATTTTTGGTAAGTAAAATTAGTAATATGGAATAAACTGAACGTAGGATTAAAGTACCGAAGTAGACGCTTATTAAATACTATAAAAAGTATTAATATATTTTAATAGTAGGATAGTAATTATAGAAGTTGGAATCCGCTAAAGACTATATAATAATTTACTTACTAAATATATTAGCCCTAAAAATAAATAGTATTTAAATATCCTACCTATACCCCGCCCTTAAGGTAGAAACGATACCTTAAAGAGTAGGCGGTTATAGAGGTTAATAATAAAGCTTAGGGCGTAAACCCAGATCGAACAGCCTCTAATATAAATTTTAATAATAGTAATAAATATTTTAATAAGAATTTGAAGGACCGAAGTAGGGAAAGGTTCTATATAAATAACGGTTGGATATAAGTTAGTCGATTTTAAACTATAAGGAAATTCCATTTTAAAGGGGCACTTATACCCTATATAGCAAAAAGGAAGCCGGTTAATATTCTAGTATTTAAATATAGGTTTTACACGGCAACGCAACTAAATACGGAGATAACAGCGGGGGCCTTAAATAGAATTCTCTTTTCTTCTTAATAATTTATTATTTTAAAAATAATTTATTTAGAAATAGGGTTTAATAGCTAGAAGAGCCCGACACTTCTATTAAGTCCGATACACTTTCAATATCCCTTAAAAATCTATAAGAAGGAATAATTCTTATACTAGGTTATATTTATAATTATAGTAGGTCTCTAAAGTAAATAGCCTTTAGTTAATAGAATAATATAAATAAGGGAAATCGGTAAAATAAATCCGTAACTTCGGGAAAAGGATTAACTTTAAAGGTTAGGTACGTTGGGTTTTAAATAAACGCCTTAAAAATAAATCGCTACTAGCTAAATAACTAGCCGGTAATTTTTAGTATTTGGGTATAAAAGCCCTTAATAAACTTCGGTCGTTTAATATACATTTAATAACCAATTTAGAATTAGTACAGATAAGGGAAATTTAATTATTTAATTAAAATATAGTATTACAATGGCTAGAAAGTAATATTGACGTAATATAATTTCTACCTAGTACTCTAAATATTAAAGTAAAGAAATTCAACTAAGCGTAGGTAAATAGCGGGAGTAACTATAACTCTCTTAAAGTAGCTAAATACTTCGTTATTTAATTAATAATATATATAAATAAATTAACGAAATTCCTACTATCCCTATCTACTATCTAATAAAACTATAGCCAAAGGAACGGGCTTAATAGAATTAGCAGGGAAAAAAAACCCTATTAAATTTAATTCTAA
Organism: Neurospora crassa OR74A; assembly: GCF_000182925.2. NCBI lineage: Eukaryota > Fungi > Ascomycota > Sordariomycetes > Sordariales > Sordariaceae > Neurospora > Neurospora crassa. The sequence goes on from NW_011929460.1 coordinate 90,871, forward strand.
TTTAATATTATAAAAAAATATAAAAGGTATAAAATAAGTAGGAGCTTCGGCGCTAATAAAATACTACTACTCTTATTATTTTTTTATTTATTTAATTAAACGGGGCTAGATTTTCGTCTAATTTCTAATTTTAAAGTCCTTTGTAGACTAACCCAGATTAAAGATATTATTAAGTAGGGAGTTTGGCTAGGGTAGTATATTTATTAAACTATAATATAAGTATCTTAAGGGGGGTTTATAGAGAATAAAAATCTCTAATAGAATAAAAGGGTAAAAGTCCCCTTAATTTTAATTTTTAATATAAATACAAACTATAAAAGTATAGCCTATCGATCTTTTAGTCCCTCGAAATTTGAGGTTAAAGGTACTAGAAAAGTTACTATAGAGATAATTAATTTATAGCGGCTAAGCGTTTATAGTAATATTGTTTTTTAATCCTTTAATATCGGCTCTTCCTATTATACTAAAGTAGAATTCGGTAAGTATTAGATTATTTACCTACTAATAGGGAATATAAGCTGGGTTTAAACTATTATAAGATAGGTTAGTTTTACCTTATTAATAATTTTATTATAATAATAATTAAATTTAGTACGAAAGGAACTGCTTATTTAAATAATTAGTTTTTATAATTGTCCGACCGGGTAATACTATAACGCTACTATCTATTAAATAATAATTAAACGCTTTTAAATTAAAATTTATATTAAAATGCAATAATACCTCTAATACGTTATAAATATATAAAAATAAACTCCGGCCTTGTATTTTAGTAAACGATTCCTCTATTAGCCTTAAAGTAGCTAACGGTAATTTATATATTGTAATTTTAATATACATTAGATTAAATCTTTTATAAATAATTTAAATATACGAAAGGGTCCTATAAGTAATAAAATAGCCTTATTATTATAATTTACTAAGGGTAAACCCTCCTTCGCTTAAATTTCCTAATAAAAGGGTCCGCCTAATAAATAGGTATTTATTAAGGGATCCCCCCGAGATTTAGTTACTAAAGCTTAAGAAGGTAAAAGCGCTTTATTAGAGGGAAAGTATAGGGTAAGTAGGGATAAGAAGGGGATTTAATTAAGTTTAATATTTCTTGGGTTTAAATAACGTTACCCTAGGGGTGTAAGTAGGCTAAGTATAAGGGGTTTGCTATATTAGTAGTTAGCCTATAGAAGGCTTAGTAGTTATATATAGTATATACCCGGGGAAGCGTTGACTGGCGTAATATACGTGGGTACGGCCGGGCTGGGCCTTTATAAATTTTAGTAGCTACGGTAGGTAGGGTAAGTAAGAGTAATTAATTAAGCGGCGGCGGGGTAGGAGCGACTGGGTAAATAAGTAATTTTTAAATAAATTTATAATTTTAGATAAGTAAATATATTTGTAATTAGGTTGGGTATAGCGTTGGGTAGATAAGTACGTTCGAATTGTATAAAGTAGTATAGAGAAGAGAGGGTAGGTAAGTGCGTCCGGGCGGGTTAGGTATATAGGGTAGGTAGGCGTATTTAGGTATAGAATTTTTATATAAATAGTAACTATATTGGGAAGGTAAGGACGAAGGTTTGTATAGGGTAGGTAAGAAGGACCGAGAGGTTTGGGGGGGCTAAGGGGTTACTTTCTAATTCCTATTAGGAAGGGCTTATTAAAGGAAAGGGTAGGGTAGTAGTAGGAGGGGGTAAGTAAATAAAGAAATTATATAATTAAATAAAAATATTTATAATTTTTTTATTAGAAGATATAGTAGGGTAGGTAGGAAAAGATTATATAGAATTGTATTTTTATATAAGGTAAAGGTATAAAGGGGGAGGCTATTTTTTTAATTTTTGGGTAGGCGAAGCGGTAGGTAGGCTATTTAGGCTAGGAATAGTTTAATCTTTAAGGGGGGAGCGAAAATTTCTTTCTTCTTTTTTTTTTCCTTTTTTATTTATTTATTTTTTTTCTTTCTTTTTTTTCTCCTCCCTCTTTCTTCTTCCTACTTTTATCCTCTTTATTACTCTTCCTCCTCCCTTTCCTTTCCTCTCCGTCTTCCTTCGTTTTAGTCCTTTTTTTTTTTTCTTTTCCTTTTTCTTTTTTCTTTTTAACTTTTAACCTCTTTTTAAAGCTTTCCTCTCTTAATATTTCTTTCTTTATACCTCTAAACCCCCCTCCGTTCTTTTCTTTTATATTATATCTATATAAAGATAAAAAAGTAATATAATTAATATGTAAATAAAATAAAGAAGGTTCTTATTCTTCTTTTCTTTATTTTTTTTTTTTTTTTTTTTTTTTTTTTTTTTTTTTTTTTTTTATATATATTTTTCTTACTTTCCTTCTACCTTTTTACTTTTGTAATGTCTTGCCCCCTTAATAAACTTCTTCCTTTCTTTTTCTTTTTATTCTTCTTTTTGTCCTCTTATTCTATTTCCAAATCTTTATTAGGTAAGGGCGTTTATAAAGTAAATAAATACTTTTAGAGTAGTAGGAGCCGGATTATAATAAAGGTAGAGGTTTTTTTTATAAATATAGGAAAAAAAAGGTATTCGGAGGCGATTAAGTTGATTAATTAGAACCTATACGGTTTTGAATGAATTGTTAGGGAAGGGTAGGTAAATAATTAATAGTAGGAAAGAAGAAAAAGAAGAAAAAAAGAAAAAAAAAAAAGAAATTTTGAAAGTAGTAGAAGAAGAAGGGTAGTAGAATTTAGGGGGTATAAATAATTAGTAGAATAAGTAGGGTATTAAATAGCTTTAGTTATATAGGTAGGGAGGATATATTGAGGTTAGTATATTAATAAAAAAAGTTAAATTAGTAAATATAAAAAGAAAAAGATAAGAGTAATATAAATACTTTTAGTATAATTATAAAATATTATAAATTATATTAGGGAAAATAAAAAGTAATTAGCTTTTTATTTAGTGGAAATGTAGTTTGAGTAGATATTATAGGGTAAGTATATTTATTTTATATAAAAAAAGTACGGTCGAAATTAAAAAGGTAGAAGAAGAAAAGGTAGTAAAGGGTGGTACTTATTGAGTATAAGGTAGGTAAGAACGATTAGGTAAGTAAAGAAGGTGTAATCGACCTTTAGAAACCGAAGTTTTGAAAAGGAAAATTGTAAGTAGGTAATATTTATTAAGTATAGAGTAAGTAAGAATTATAAAGTAAGTACAACGGGCTTATATAAGAAAGGTAAAATTAAAGTTAAAAAAAAAAAAATAGTAGGCGGGTAGTACTTACTAAGTATAGGGTAAGTAGGAATAACCGGGTAGGTAAGGAAGGTACAACCAATTTAATAAGGAAGGTGTAGTCTTTATAAATTTGGAGCGAGATTTTTAAGAAGGTGCGACCTAGTTAGGTGGTTAGATAACTATAAATCGATTTTTAAAATTTCCTATACTAGGGAATTTCGTAGGAGTTAAAAAGTCGCGGCTTAGACTATTGGGCCGCACTATCCCTAAACTCGAAGTTGGAGGGTATATAAGAAGGAGCGGCGGAGAGTAATAGGAAAGAACGAATAGTAAAATTATTTAATCGTCCCTACCTCTAACTTCCTCTTATAAATATAAATAAGGACGTATAGGGCTTACTCTATTTAGAAGCTTTCTATAGGAGGGCTGCTCTAACCTATAGCCTAGGTACCTTCTTATAGTAATTTATAAAGGAAACTAAATTCTAATTTATAGAGTATTATTATTATATAGCTCCCTATAGTCTACTAAGGAATTAACGTTAATAATACGAATTACCTTAGTACTATTTTAGTAAAGGCTCTACTTCTATTAGGTAATATTTAAAAAAATCCTATAAATATTAGGGAGTACCCTATAAACGCCGAGGGGTAGGTTTTATAAATAATTAGCTACTAATTAAATTTATTTATAAGTTATTAGGGGTATTAGTTAATTAGAGAAGCCTTCGGATAGAACCTTCTATATTAGGCCTCCTCTTAGGGCGTATAGGCGGTATACAAGAGGCGCTCTATACTCTCCTATTTTCTTATTAATTATATTCTAGGGAATTTAGGAAGGGAAAGTAGATATATATTTCGAAGTAAGTTCAATCCTACTATATAAACTTCGGACCGCCTACCTTCGTAATTTTATAAATTCTTCCGTTCGTTTACGAACGGTTAGCCTTTCTAAGCGTATAATAATTACTTAATTAATTCTACTAATAGTTATATATTTATCTTAAAGATTAAACTATATATATTTAAATTTAAATAATTAAATTGCAAAATTGCGAATAGCTTATTAAATTAATTATAGTTTATTTAATAGTACTTTACTATATAGATAACTGTAGTAATTCTAGAATTAATATATATTAAAAACCCTAATTTCGGAAGGGGTGTATTTATTAGATTAAAAACTAATACCCTTCGGGGCTAATTAGTAATTTATAATAATTTTTCGAATTGTATAGCCTTACGTTAGTAATAATTTATTTAAATTTCTGCCCTATTAATTTTTAACGGTTAGATCTTAGTTAACTATAGTAATAACGGGTAACGGAGGGTTAGGGTTCGACCCTAGAGAAGGAGCTTAAGAAACGGCTATTATATTTAAGGAAGGTAGTAAGCGTGTAAATTACCTAATCCCAATATAGGGAGGTAGTAATAATAAATATTAATATAGGGCTCTTTTGGGTCTTATAATTAGAATAAATATAATTTAAATCCCTTAATAAAGAATAATTAGAAGGTAAATCTAGTATTAGTAGCTACGGTAATTCTAATTCTAATAGCGTATATTAAAATTATTAAAGTTAAAAAGCTCGTAATTGAACTTTAAGTTCGGCCTATCGGTCTACTTCACTACGTATACTAATTAAGTTGGGCCTTTTTTCCTAAAGAACCGCATACCCTTTACTAGGTATATCGGGGAATTAGGACTTTTATTATAAATAAATCAGATTGCTTAAAGAAGGCCTATATTTAAATATATTAGTATAGAATAATAGAATAGGACGTATAGTTCTATTTTATTAATTTCTAGGACCGTTATAATAATTAATAGGGATAATTAGGGGTATTAGTATTTAATTATTAGAAGTAAAATTCTTAAATTTATTAAAGACTAATTATTGCGAAAGTATTTACTAAGGATATTTTTATTAATTAGGAACGAAAGTTAGGGGATCGAAGATAATTAAATACTATTATAATTTTAATTATAAATTATACTAATTAAGGATTGGACGGTGTTATTTTTTAATCCGTTCGACACTTTACAATAAATTAAAATATTTAGACTCTTAGAGGAATATAATTACAAGGTTGAAATTTAAAGAAATTAACGGAAGGGTACTACTAAGGGTAGAGCCTATAGTTTAATTTAATTTAATACGGGGAAATTTACTAAGTCTAAATATAATAAGGATTAATAAATTGAGAGCTCTTTCTTAATTTTGTAGGTAGTAGTATATAGCCGTTCTTAGTTAATAGAGTAATTTATCTATTTAATTATAATAACGAACGAGACTTTAATTTACTAAATAGCCTATATTACTTTAATAGTACGCTAGCTTCTTAGAGGGACTATTAGTTTAAACCGATAGAAATTTGAAGTAATAATAGGTCTATAATGCCCTTAGATATTCTAGGCCGTACGTGCGCTATACTAATATAACTAGTAAGTACTCCCTTAGCTGGAAGGTCCGGGTAATTTTATTAAATTATATTGTACTGGGAATAAAGTATTATAATTATTACTCTTTAACGAAGAATCCCTAATAAGTATAAATTATTAGTTTATATTAATTACGTCCTTACCCTTTATATATACCGCCTATTGCTACTACTAATTAAATAGTTTAGTAAGGTTTCCGAATTAACTTAGGGAGGTCGGTAACGACTACCTAAGGCCGGAAAACTATTTAAATTCGGTTATTTAAAGGAAATAAAAATTGTAATAAAGTTTCTGTTAGTAAATTAGTAGAAAGATTATTATAGAATTACAAAACTCCTATAAATTATTGTAAATTTTACTTATATAGTTACTTCGGCGTTAGTAGTTTAAAAAAGCCTTCGAGCCCTCCCGGATCCTCGGGTCTCCTACTCGTAAGAAGTTACCCGCCGGAATACTAAAACTAAACTCTTAATATTTTATATCTCTTTAAGTAAACTTTTAAATAAATTAAAACTTTTAATAATAAATCTCTTAGTTCTAACATTAATAAAAAACGTAATAAAATATAATAAGTAATATAAATTATAGAATTTAGTAAATTATTAAATCTTTAAACGCACATTGCGCTTACTAATATTCTAGTAAGTATACTTATTCGAATATTATTTCAACTATTAAGCTCTACTTACGTTAGGGATCCGTAGCTATCCGTAGTCCTTTAAAATTAATAGCGGGTTTATTAATTATATTGAGTATAGTAATTCTATATTATTATAATTATATAGCGGGTTCTTACTATAAAACCCCCTATTTTTAAAATTGACCTCGGATTAGGTAGGAATACCCGCTGAATTTAAGTATATTAATAAGTAGAAGAAAAAAAATTAATAGGGATTACCTTAATAATAGCGAATAAAATAGTAATAGTTCAAATTTGAAATCTAGCTTCGGCCCGAATTATAATTTGTAAAAGAAGCTTTTAGTAAGGCACTTTCTAAATCCCCTAGAACGGAGCGCTATAGAGGGTGAGAGCCCTATATAATTGGATGCCAATCTAATATAAAGCTCCTTTAATAAATCGAATAGTTTAGGAATATTATTTAAAATAGGAGGTAAATTTCTTTTAAAGCTAAATACCGGCTAGAGATTAATAGTATATAAGTAGAGTAATTAAAAAATGAAAAGTACTTTAAAAAGAGGGTTAAATAGTATATGAAATTATTAAAAGGAAAGTGTTTATAATTAGATTTATACTGTTTTAATTATTTAGTATTCTTATTAGTATATTTAGGACGGTTTAAACTAATATTAGTTTTAGTAGGGGGATAAAGGTTTAGGGAATATAACTCCTCTAGGAATATTATAGCCCTAGGCGTAATACCTTTACTAGAACTGAAGTTCGTATATTTATAAGAATACTAGTATAATAATTATTAATAACCCGTTTTAAAATACAGACTAAGGAATTAAAGTTTTACGCAAGTATTTAGGTATAAAACCCGTACGTATAATAAAAGTAAATGTAGGTGAGAGCTTCGGTATATTATTAATTAATTCTAATATATTTAGATAAATTTAAATAAGAATATTAAACCTTAAACCCGAAAAATAATAAACTATACTTAGATAGGGTAAAGCTAGAAGAAACTCTAATAGAGGCTCGCAACGGTTCTAACGTACAAATCGATTGTTAAATCTAAGTATGGGGGCGAAAGACTAATTGAACTATCTAATAGCTAATTACCGCCGAAGTTTCCCTTAAGATAATAATATTATTCTTCAATTTTATAAGGTAAAGCGAATAATTAGGGACTCGGGGGCGCTTTTTAGCCTTCATCCATTCTTAAACTTTAAATATATAAGAAGCCCTTATTATTTAATTAAATATAGGTATTCGAATATATTAATACTAATAGGCTATTTTTAATAAGTAGAACTAGTAATACGGAATAAACCGAACGTAGGGTTAAAGTACTAGAGTAAATACTTATTAAATACTATAAAAAGCGTTAGTATATTTTAATAATAGGACGGTGGCTATAGAAATCGGAATTTGCTAAGGACTATATAATAATTTACTTACCGAATATACTAGCTTTGAAAATAAATAGTACTTAAACGTCCTACTTATACCCCGCCCTTAAAGTAGAAACGATATTCTAAAGAGTAGGCGGCTATAGAGGTTAGTAACGAAGCCTAGGGCGTAAGCCCGGGTCGAACGGCCTTTAATATAAATTTTAATAGTAGTAATAAATATTTTAATAAGAATTTAAAGGACTAAAGTAGGGAAAGGTTCTATATAAATAGCGGTTGGATATAGGTTAATTAATCTTAAACTATAGGGAAGTTCCGTTTTAAAGGGGTATTTATACTCTATATAGCGAAAGGGAAGCCGGTTAATATTCCGGTACCTAAATATAGGTTTTACGCGGTAATGTAATTAAATATAGAAACGATAGCGGAGGCCCCAGGTAAAATTCTCTTTTCTTTTTAATAGTCTATTACCCTAAAAATAATTTATTTAGAGATAGGGTTTAATAGCCGGAAGAGCCCAATATTTCTATTGGGTCCAGTACGTTTTTAATATCCCTTAAAAATCCGTAGGAGGGAATAATTCTTATATTAAGTTATATTTATAATTATAGTAGGTCTTTAAAGTGAATAGCTTCTAATTAATAGAATAATATAGATAAGGGAAGTTAGTAAAATAGATTTATAATTTTAGGAAAAGGATTAATTCTAAGGGTTAAGTACGTCGGGCTTTAGGTAAACGCCCTAAGAGTAGATTGCTATTAGTTAGGTAACCGGCCGGTAGCTTTCAATATCCGGGTATAGAAGCTTTTAATAGACTTCGGTCGTCCGGTGTACGTTTAATAATTAATTTAAAATTAGTATAGATAGGGGGAATTTAATTATCTAATTAAAATATAGTATTACGATAGTTAGAAAGTAGTATTAACGTAATATAATTTCTATTTAGTATTTTAAATATTAAAATAAAAAAATTCAACTAAGCGCGGGTAAATAGCAGGAATAACTATAATTCTCTTAAAGTAGCCAAATACTTTATTATTTAATTAGTAACGCATATAAATAGATTAATGAGATTCCTATTATCCCTATTTATTATCTAGCGAAACTATAATTAAAGGAACGGGCTTAGTAGAATTAATGGAGAAAGAAGACCCTATTAAACTTAATTTTAGTTTAATATTATAAAAAAATATAGGAAGTATAGAATAGGTAGGAGCTTCGGCGCCGGTAAAATACTACTACTCCTATTGTTTTTTTACTTATTTAATTAAGCGGGGCTAGATTTTTATTCAACTTCTAATTTTAAGGTCCTTCGTAGGCTAACCCGGATTAAAAATATTATTAAGTAGGGAATTTAGCTAGGGCAGTACATCTATTAAACTATAATGCAAATATCCTAAGGGGGGCTTATAGAGAATAAAAATCTCTAGTAGAACAAAAGGGTAAAAATCCCCTTAATTTTAATTTTTAATATAAATATAAATTATAAAAGTATAGCCTATTAATCCTTTAGTCCCTCGAAATTTAAAGTTAGAAGTACTAGAAAAATTACTATAAGGATAATTAACTTATAATAGCCAAACGTTTATAGCAATATCGCTTTTTAATCCTTCAATATCAGCTCTTCCTATTATACCGAAGTAGAATTCGGTAAATATTAGATTATTTACCTATTAATAGGGAATGTAAGCTAAATTTAGACTATTATAAAATAAATTAGTTTTACCCTACTAATAACTTTATCGCAATAGTAATTAAATTTAGTATAAAAGGAACTACTTATTTAAATAATTAGTTTTTATAATTATCTAACCGGATAGTACTATAACGCTACTATCTACTAGATAATAACTGAACGCCTCTAAATTAGAATTTATATTAGAATACGATAATACTTTTAGTATATTATAGATATATAAAAATAAGCTCCGGCTTTGTATCTTAGTAAGCAATTCCTCTATTAGCCTTAAAGTAGCTAGCGGTAATTCGTATATTATAATTTTAATATATATTAGATTAAATCCTTTATAAATAATTTAAATATACGAAAGGGTTTTATAAATAATAGAATAGCCTTATTATTATAATTTATTAAGAGTAAGCCCTCCTTCGCTTAAATTTCCCAATAGAAGGATCCGCTTAATAAATAGGCATTTATTAGGGGGTCCCTCCGAAATTTGGTTATTAGAGTCCGAAAGGGCGAAAGCGCCTTACTAGAAGGAAAGTATAGGGTAAGTAGGGATAAGAAGGGGATTTAGTTAAATTTAGTATTTCTTAGGTTTAAACAACGTTACTCTAAGGGCGCGGGCGGGCTAGATATAAGGGGTCTACTATATTAGTAGCTAGCCTATAGAAAGCTCGGTAATTATATATAATATATACCCGGGGAAGCGTCGACTAGTATAATATATATAAGTACGGCCGGGCCGGGCCTTTATAAATCTTAGTAGCTATAGTAAGTAGGGTAGGTAAAAATAACCGATTGAGCGGCGGCGGGGTAGGAGCGATTAAGTAGGCGAGCAATTTTTAGGCAAATTTATAATTCTAAATAAGTAAATATATTCGCAACCGGATTAAATACGGCGCTAAGTAAGTAAGTACGTTTAAATTATATAAGGTAGTATAAAGAAAAGAAAGTAGGTAAGTACGTCCGGGCGGGTTAGGTATATAGGGTAGATAGGTGCGTTTAGGTATAGAATTTTTATATAAATAGTAGTTATATTAGGAAGGTAAGGGCGAAGGCCTATATAGGGTAGGTAAAAAGGATTAAGAGGTTTGGGGGGGCTAAGGGGTTGCTTTCTAACTCTTATTAGGAGGGGCTTATTAAAGGAAAGGGTAGGGTAATAGTAGGAGGGGGTAAGTAAATAAAGAAGTTATATAATTAAATAAAGGTATTTATAGCCTTTTTATTAAAAAATATAGTAGAGTAAGTAGGAAAAGGTTGTATAGGATTGTATTTTTATATAAAGTAAAAGTATAAAGGGGGAGGCTATCTTTTTAATTTCTAGGTAGGTAAGGCGGTAGGTAAGCTACTTAGGCTGGGAATAGTTTAATTTTTAGGGGGGGAGCGAAAATTTCTTTCTTCTTTTTCTTTTCCTTTTTTATTTATTTATTTTTTTTCTTTCTTCTTTTTCTCCTCCCTCTTTCTTCTTCCTACTTTTATCCTCTTTATTACTCTTCCTCCTCCCTTTCCTTTCCTCTCCATCTTCCTTCGTTTTAATCCTTTTTTTCTTTTTTCTTCCTTTTTCTTTTTTCTTTTTAGCTTTTAACCTCTTTTTAGGGCTTTCCTCTCTTAATATTTCTTTCCTTATACCTCCAAACCCCCCTCTATTCCCTTCTTTTATATTATATTTATATAAGAATAAAAAAGTAATATGATTAATATATAAATAAAATAAAGAAGGTTCTTATTCTTCTTTTCTTTGTTTTTTTTTTTTTTTTTTTTTTTTTTTTTTTTTTTTTTTTTTTTTTTTATATATATTTTTCTTACTTTCCTTCTACCTTTTTACTTTTATAATATCTTGCCCCCTTAATAAATTTCTTCCTTTCTTTTTCTTTTTATTCTTCTTTTCGTCTTCTTATTCTATTTCTAAATCTTTATTAGGTAAGGGCGTTTATAAAGTAAATAAATACTTTTAGAATAGTAGGAGCCGGATTATAATAAAGGTAAAGGTTTTTTTTATAAATATAGGAAGAAGAAGGTATTCGGAGGCGATTAAATCGATTAATTAGAATTTATACGGTTTTGAATAAATTATTAAGGAAGGGCAGGTAAATAATTAATAGTAGGAAAGAAGAAAAAGAAGAAAAAAAGAAAAAAAAAAAAGAAATTTTGAAAGTAGTAGAAGAAGAAGGGTAGTAGAATTTAGGGGGTATAAATAATTAATAGAATAGGTAAGGTATTAGGTAATTTTAATTATATAGGTAGGGAGGATATATTGAGGTTAGTATATTAATAAAGAAGGTTAAATTAGTAAATGTAAAAAGAAAAAGATAAAAATAATATAAATATTTTTAGTATAATTATAAGATATTGTAAATTATATTAAGGAAGATAAAAAGTAATTAGTTTTTTACTTAGTAGAAACGTAGTTTGAATAGATACTATAGGGTAGGTATATCTACTTTATATAAGAAAGGTGTAACCGAAGTTAAAAAAGTAGAAGAGGGAAAGGTAGTAAAGGGTAGTACTTATTGAGTGTAGGGTAAGTAAAAACAACTGGGTAAATAAGGAAGGCGTAATCGACCTTTAGAAGCCGAAGTTTTAAAAAGGAAAATTGTAAATAGGTAGCGTTTATTAAGTATAGAGTAGGTAAGAACTATAGGGTAGGTACGATAGGCCTATATAAAAAAAGTAAAATTAAAGTTAAAAAGAAAAAAGTAGTAGGTAGGTAATATTTATTAAATATAGGGTAGGTAGGAATAACCGGGTAGGTAAAGAAGGTGTAATTAATTTAATAAGGAAGGTGTGGTCTTTGTAAATTTAAAGTAAGATTTTTAAGAAAGTATAATTTAATTAGGTAGTTAGGTAACTATAAATTAATTTTTAAAATTTCTTATATTGGGGAATTTCGTAGGAATTGAAAAGTCGTAGCTTAGACCGTCGGGCCGTACTGTCCCTAAATTTAAAATCGGAAGGTATATAAGAAGGAGTGGCGGAGAGTAATAAGAAAGAGCGAGCGGTAAGACTATTTAGTCGTCCCTACCTCCGGCTCCTTCTTATAAGTATAAATAAGGATATATAAGGCCTACTCTATTTAAAAGCCTTTTATAGGAGGGCTACTCTAATTTATAGTCTAAGTACCTTCTTATAGTAATTTATAAAGGAAATTAAATTCTAATTTATAAAGTATTATTATTATATAGTTCCTTACAGTTTATTGGGGAATTAATATTAATAGCGTAAATTATTTTAATACTATTTTAGTAAGGGTTCTACTTCTACCGGGTAGTATTTAAGAAGATCCTATAGGTGCTAAAGAGTATCCTATAAACGCCGAAGGGTAGGTTCTATAAATAATTAACCGCTAGTTAAATTTATTTATAAATTATTAAGGGTATTAGTTAATTAAGGAAGCTTTTAAGTAGAACCTTCTATATTAGGCCTCCTTTTAAAACATATAGGCGGTATACGAAAGGCGCTCTACGCTCTCCTATCCTTTTACCGATTATATTTTAAAGAATTTAGGAGGGGAAAATAAATATATATTTCGAAGTAAATTCGGCTTTACTATACGAATTTCGGACCGCCTACCTTTATAATTTTATAAATTCTTCCGCTTACTTACGAACGGTTAGCTTTTTTAAACGTACGATAATTATTTAATTAATTCTATTAATAATTATATATTTATTTTAAAGATTAAGTTATATATATTTAAATTTAAGTAATTAAACTACGAAATTGCGAATAGCTTATTAAATTAGTTATAGTTTATTTGATAGTACTTTACTATATAGATAATTATGGTAATTCTAGAGTTAATATATATTAAAAACTTTAATTTCGGAAGGGGTATATTTATTAAATTAAAAACTAATACCCTTCGGGGCTAATTAGTAATTTATAATAATTTTTCGAATTGTATAGCTTTATATTGGCGATAGTTTATTCAAATTTCTACTTTATTAATTTTCGACGGCTGGGTTTTGGCTAACTATAGTAATAATAAGTAATAGAGGGTTAGGGTTCGACCCTGGAGAAGGAGCCTAAAAAACGGTTACTATATTTAAGGAAGGTAGTAGGCATATAAATTACCTAATTCCGATATAGGGAGGTAGTAATAATAAATATTAATATAGGGCTTTTTTAGGTCTTATAATTGGAATAAGTATAATTTAAATCCTTTAACGAGGAATAATTAGAAGGTAAATCTAATATTAATAACCGCGGTAATTCTAATTCTAATAGCATATATTAAAATTATTAAGGTTAAAAAGTTCGTAATTAAACCTTAGGCTCGGCCCGTCGGTCCGCCTTACCGCGTATATTAATTAGGTCGGGCCTTTTTTCCTAGAGAATTATATACCCTTTACTAAGTATATTAGGGAATTAGGACTTTTACTATAAATAAATTAGATTGCTTAAAGAAGGCCTATATTCGAATATACTAGTATAAAATAATAGAATAGGATGTATAGTTCTATTTTATTAGTTTCTAGGACCGTTATAATAATTAATAGGGATAGTCGGGGGTATTAGTATTCAATTGTTAGAGGTAAAATTCTTAGATTTATTGAAGACTAACTATTATAAAAGTATTTACTAAGGATATTTTTATTAATTAGGAACGAAAGTTAGGGGATTGAAGATAATCAGATACTATTGTAGTTTTAACTATAAACTATACTAATTAGGGATCGGACGGTATTATTTTTTGACCTATTTAGTACCTTATAATAAATTAAAATATTTGGACTCTTAAGGGAGTATAGTTGCAAAGCTGAAATTTAAAGAAATTAATGGAAGGGTACTACTAAGGGTGGAGCCTGCAGTTTAATTTGATTCAATACGGAGAAATTTACTAGGTTTAAATACGATAAAGATTAATAGATTAAAAACTCTTTCTTAATTTTGTAAATAATAGTATATAGTTATTCTTAATTGGTAGAATAATTTATTTATTTAATTGCAATAACGAACGAAACTTTAATTTACTAAATAGCCTATATTACTTTAGTAGTACGCTAGCTTCTTAAAGGGACTATCGGTTTAAACTAATAGAAATTTAAAGTAATAATAGGTTTATAATACCCTTAAATATTCTAGGCTATACGTACGCTATACTAATATAATTAGCGAGTATTCCCTTAGCCGGAAGGTCCGGGTAATTTTATTAAATTGTATTGTATTAGGGATAGAGTATTATAATTATTATTCTTCAATAAGGAATTCCTAATAAGTATAAATTATTAATTTATATTAATTATATCCCTACCCTTTATATATACCGCCTATCGCTACTACCGATTAAATAGCTTAGTAAAGCTTCCGAACTGGCCTAAGAAGGTTAGTAACGACTACCCAAGGCCGGAAAACTATTTAAATTCAATTATTTAAAGGAAGTAAAAGTTGTAATAAAGTCTCCGTTAATAAACTAGCGGAAAGATTATTATAGAATTACAAAACTCCTACAAACTATTGCGAATCTTACTTATATAGTTACTTCGGCGCTAGTAGTCTAGAAAAGCCTTCGGGCCCTCCCGGATCCTCGGGTTTCCCGCTTGTAGAAAACTACCTATTAGAGTATTAAAACTAAATTTTTAATATTTTATATCTCTTTAAGTAAATTTTTAAATAAATTAAAACTTTTAATAATAGATCTCTTAGTTTTAGTATCGATAAAGAACGTAACGAAATACAATAAGTAATATAAATTATAAAATTTAATAAATTATTGAATTTTTAAATATATATTACGCTCGTTAGTATTCTAGCGAATATATTTATTCGAATATTATTTTAATTATTAAACTCTATTTACGTTAGGGATCTACGGCTATCCGTAGTCCTTTAAAATTAATAGTAGGTTTATTAGTTATACTGAATATAGTAATTTTATATTACTATAGTTGTACGGCGGGTTTTTGCTATAAAACCCCCTATTTCTAAGGTTGACCTTGGATTAGGTAGGAATACCCGTTGAATTTAAGTATATTAATAAGTAGAGGAAAAGAAATTAATAGGGATTACCCTAATAATGGTGAGTAAAGCGGTAATAGTTTAAATTTAAAATCTAGCTTTAGCCTGAATTGTAATTTATAAAGGAAGCTTTTAGTAAAGTACCTTCTAAATCCTTTAGAACGGGGCGTTATAGAGGGTGAGAGCCTTGTATAGTCGGATGTTAATTTAATATAAAGTTCCTTTAATAAGTCGAATAGTTTAGGAATATTATTTAAAATAGGAGGTAAATTTCTTTTAAAGTTAAATACCGGTTAAAAATTAATAATATATAAGTAGAATAATTGAAAGATGAAAAGTACTTTAAAAAGAGGGTTAAATAGTACGTAAAATTATTAAAAGGGAAGTGTTTGTAATTAAATTTACGCTGTTTTAATTATTTAGTATTTTTACTAGTATATTTAGGACGGTTTAAATTAGTATTGGTTTTAGTGGGGGGATAAAAGTCCGGGGAATATAGCTCCTCCGGGAATATTATAGCCTTGGGTGTAATACCTTCGCCGGGACTAAAGTTTGTGTATTTGTAAGGATATTAGTATAATAATTATTAATAATTTGTTTTAAAATACGGATTAAAAAATTAAAGTTTTGTATAAGTATTTAGGTGTAAAACCTATATATGTAATAAAAGTAAATGTAGGTAAGAGCTTCGGTGTATTATTAATTAATTTTAATATATTTGGATAGATTTAAGTAAGAATATTAAATTTTAGATTTAAAAGATAGTGAACTATATTTAGATAGGGTGAAGCTAAAAGAAATTCTAATAGAGGCTTATAGCGGTTTTAATATATAAATCGATTGTTAAATTTAAGTATAGGGGCGAAAGATTAATTGAACTATTTAGTAGCTAATTATTATTGAAGTTTCCCTTAGGATAGTAGTATTGTTCTTTAGTTTTATAAGGTAAAGCGAATAATTAGGGATTTGGGGGTGCTTTTTAGCCTTTATCTATTTTTAAATTTTAAATATATAAGAAGCCTTTATTATTTAATTGAATGTAGGTATTCGAATATACTAATATTAGTAGGCTATTTTTAGTAAATAAAATTAGTAATGCGGAATAAACCGAACGCGAAGTTAAAGTATTGGAGTAGACGCTTATTAAATACTATAAAAGGCGTTAGTATATTTTAATAGTAGGATAGTGGCTATAGAAGTCGGAATCTATTAAGGATTATATAATAATTTACTTACCGAATATATTAGCTTTGAAAATGGATAGCGTTTAAATATCCTATTTATACTCCGCCTTTAGGGTAAAAATAATATTTTGAGGAGTAGGCGGCCGTAGAAGTTAGTAATAAAGTTTAGGGCGTAAGCCCGGATTAAATAGCCTTTAATATAGATTTTAGTAGTAGTAGTAAATATTTTAATAAGAATTTGAAGGACCGAAGTAGGGAAAGGTTCTATATGAATAGTAGTTAGATATAGGTTAATTAATTTTAAATTATAGGGAAATTCCGTTTTAAAGGGGTATTTATACCTTATATAGTAAAAGGGAAATTAGTTAATATTTTGGTATTTAAATATAGGTTTTGTATAGTAACGTAACTAAATGTAGAGATAATAGTAGGGGTTCTAGATAGAATTCTCTTTTCTTTTTAATAGTCTATTACTTTAAAAATAATTTATTTAGAGATAGGGTTTAATAGTTGGAAGAGCCCGATACTTCTATTAGGTCCGGTACACTTTCGACGTTCTTTAAAAATCTGTAGGAGGGAATAATTCTTATATTAAATTATATTTATAATTATAGTAGGTCTCTAAGGTGAATAACTTTTAGTTAATAGAATAATATAGATAAGGGAAATTAGTAAAATAGATTTGTAATTTCGGGAAAAGGATTAACTTTAAAGGTTAGATATATTAGGTTTTAGGTAGATGCCCTAGGAGTAGATTATTATTAGCCGGGTAATTAATTAGCGGCTTTTAATATCCGGGTATAGAAGCCCTTAGTAAATTTCGGTCGTCCGGCGTACGTTTAATAATTAATTTAAAATTAATATAAATAAGGGGAATTTAATTATTTAATTAAAATATAGTATTGTAATAGCTAGAAAGTAGTATTAATATAATATAATTTCTACTTAATACTTTAAATATTAAAGTAAAGAAATTTAATTAAGTATAGGTAAATAGCGGGAGTAACTATAATTCTCTTAAGGTAATTAAATACTTTATTATTTAATTAGTAATATATATAAATAAATTAATGAAATTCCTACTATCCCTATCTACTATTTAGCGAAACTATAGTTAAAGGAATAGACTTAGTAGAATTAGTAGGGAAAGAAGACCCTATTAAATTTAATTCTAGTTTAATATTATAAAAAGATATAGGAGGTATAAAATAAGTAGGAGCTTTAGCGTCGGTAAAATATTATTACTCCTATTATTTTTTTATTTATTTAATTAAGCGGGGCTGGATTTTCGTCTAATTTCTAGTTTTAAGGTCCTTTGTAGGCCGACCCGGGTTAAAGATATTATTAGGTAGGGAGTTTAGTTAGGGCGGTATATTTATTAAATTATAATGTAGGTATCCTAAGGGGGGTTTATAGAGAATAGAAATCTTTAGTAGAATAAAAGGGTAAAAGTTCCTTTAATTTTGATTTTTAATATAAATACAAACTATAAAAGTGTAGCCTATTGATCCTTTAGTCCCTTGAAATTTAAGGCTAGAAGTGCTAGAAAAGTTACTATAGGGATAATTAATTTGTAGCGGTTAAATATTTATAGTAATATTGCTTTTTAATCCTTCGATATTGGCTCTTCCTATTATACTAAAGTAGAATTTAATAAGTATTAGATTATTTACTTATTAATAGGGAATGTAAATTAAATTTAGATTATTGTAAGATAAGTTAGTTTTACCCTACTAATAACCTTATTATAATAATAATTAAACTTAGTATAAGAAGAACCGCTTATTTAAATAATTAGTTTTTATAGTTATCCGACTAAGTAGTACTATAATGCTACTATCTATTAAATAATAGTTAAACGCCTTTAAATTAAAATCTATATTAGAATGTAATAATACTTCTAATATATTATAGACGTATAAAAATAGGCTCCAGCCTCGTATTTTAGTAGGCGATTCCTCTATTGGCCTTAAAGTAGCTAGTGGTAATTCGCGTATTATAATTTTAATACGTACTAGATTAAATTTTTTATAAACGATTTAAATATATAAAAGGGTCTTATAAATAGTAGAGTAGCCTTATTATTACAATTTACTAAAGGTAAACCCTCCTTCGCTTAAATTTCTTAGTAGAAGGGTCCGCCTAATAAGTAGGTATTTATTAGGGGGTCCTCTTAAAATTTGGTTGCAAGAGCCCAAGAGGGCGAAAGCGCTTTATTAGAAGGAAAGTGTAAGGTAAATAGGGATAGGAAGGGGATTTAGTTAAATTTAATATTTCCCGGATTTAAATAATATTCCCCTAAA
>NW_011929460.1:109751-110645 GCF_000182925.2 Neurospora crassa OR74A
CCTAAAGGTACGGGCGGGCTAGATATAAGGGGTTTACTATACTAGTAGCTAGTTTATAAAAAGTTTAGTAGTTATATATAGTATATATTTAGGGAAGTGTTGACTAGCGTAATATACGCGGGCACGGCCGGGCCGGGCTTTTATAAATTTTAATAATTATAGTAAGTAAGGTAGGTAAGAGCGACCGATTAAGCGGCGGCGGGGTAGGAGCAATTGGGTAGGTGAGTAATTTTTAAGTAAGTTTGTAATTTTAAATAAGTAAATATATTCGTAACCGGGTTAGGTATAGCATTAGATAGGTAAATATATTTAAATTATATAAAGTAATATAGAGAAGAGAGGGTAAGTAAGTACGTCCGGGCGGGTTAAATATATAAGGTAAGTAGGCGCGTTTAAGTATAGAATTTTTATATAAATAATAATTGTATTGGGAAGGTAAGGGCGAGGGCTTGTATAGGGTAGGTAAGAAGGACCGAGAGGTTTAAGGGGGTTAAGGGGTTGCTTTCTAATTCCTATTAGGAGAGGTTTATTAAAGGAAAGGGTAGGGTAATAGTAGGAGGGGGTAAATAAATAAAGAAGCTACGTAGTTAAATAAAGGTATTTATAGTCTTTTTATTAGAAAATATAGTAAGGTAGGTAGGAAAAGGTTATATAAAATTATATTTTTACATAAAGTAAAAGTATAAAGGGGGAGGCTATCTTTTTAATTTCTAGGTAGGCGAGGTAGTAAGTAGGCTACTTAGGCTAGGAATAGTTTAATTTTTAGGGGGGGAGCGAAAATTTCTTTCTTCTTTTTCTTTTCCTTTTTTATTTATTTATTTTTTTTCTTTCTTCTTTTTCTCCTCCTCTTTCTTCTTCCTACTTTTATCCTCTTTATTATTCTTCCTCCTCCCT
>NW_011929460.1:110745-142473 GCF_000182925.2 Neurospora crassa OR74A
AAAAAAAGGTTTTATTTTTTTTTTCCTTAATTTTTTTTTTTTTTTTTTTTTTTTTTTTTTTTTTTTTTTTTTTATATATATTTTTCTTACTTTCCTTCTACCTTTTTACTTTTATAATATCTTACCCCCTTAGTAAACTTCTTCCTTTCTTTTTCTTTTTATTTTTCTTTTCGTCCTTTTATTCTACTTCCAAATCTTTATTAGGTAAGGGCGTTTATAAAGTAAATAAATACTTTTAGAGTAGTAGGAACTAGATTATAATAAGGGTAGAGGTTTTTTTTATAAATATAGGAAGAAAAAGGTATTCGGAGGCGACTAAATTAATTAACTAGAACCTATACGGTCTTGAATAAATTATTAGGGAAGGGTAGGTAAATAATTAATAATAGGAAAGAAGAAAAAGAAGAAAAAAAGAAAAAAAAAAAAGAAATTTTAAAAGTAATAGAAGAAGAAGGGTAGTAGAATTTAAAGGGTATAAATAATTAGTAAAATAGGTAAGGTATTAAGTAGCTTTAATTATATAGGTAGGGAAGATATATTGAGGTTAATATATTAATAAAGAAGGTTAAATTAGTAAATATAAAAAGAAAAAAATAAGAATAATATAAATACTTTTAATATAGTTATAAAATATTATAAATTATATTAAGAAAATAAAAAGTAATTAGTTTTTTACTTAGTAGAAATATAATTTGAATAAATACTATAGAGTAAGTACGTTTACTTTATATAAAAAAAGCGCAGCCGAGGTTAAAAAAGTAGAAGAAGGAAAAGTAATAAAGGGTAGTACTTATTAAATATAAGGTAAATAAGAATAATTAGGTAGGTAAGGAAGGTGTAATCGACCTTTGGAAACTAAAGTTTTAAAAAGGAAAATTACAAGTAAGTAGCGCTTATTAAATATAGGGTAAGTAAGAACTATAAGGTAGGTACGACAAACCTATATAAGAAAGGTAAAATTAAAGTTAAAAAGAAAAAAGTAGTAGGCGGGTAATATCTACCGAATATAAAATAAATAAGAATAACCGGGTAGGTAAGGAAAGTACAACTAATTTAATAAGGAAAATATAATTTTTATAAATTTAAAATAAAATTCTTAAGAAAGTATAACCTAATTAGGTAGTTAGGTAATTATAAATCGATTTTTAAAATTTCCTATACTAGGGAATTTCGTAGGAATTAAAAAATCGCAGCTTAAATTATCGGGCCGCACCGTCCTTAAACTTAAAGTTAGAAAATATATAAAAAGAAGCGGCGGAAAGTAATAGGAAAGAGCGAGTAGTAAAATTATTTAATCGTCCCTACCTCCAGCTCCTTCTTATAAATATAAATAAAGACGTATAGGGCTTACTCTATTTAAAAGCCTTCTATAAGAGGATTACTCTAATTTATAATTTAAATACCTTCCTATAGTAACTTACAAAGGAAATTAAATTCTAATTTATAGAGTATTATTATTACGTAGCTTCCTACAGTCTAT
The DNA here is from genome assembly GCF_000182925.2 of Neurospora crassa OR74A. Taxonomy (NCBI): domain Eukaryota; kingdom Fungi; phylum Ascomycota; class Sordariomycetes; order Sordariales; family Sordariaceae; genus Neurospora; species Neurospora crassa. The sequence goes on from NW_011929460.1 coordinate 112,226, forward strand.
TAGAGAATTAATATTAATAATACAAACTACTTTAATACTATTCTAATAAAGGTTCTACCTTTACCGGGCAATATTTAAGAAAATCCTATAAGTATTAGGGAATACCTTATAAGCGCCAAAGGGTAGACTTTATAAATAATTAACCGCTAACTAAATTTATTTATAAACCGCCAAGGGTATTAACTAATTAAGGAAGCCTTTAAATAAAACCTTCTATATTAAACTTCTTTTTAGAACGTATAAACAGTATATAAAAAGCACTCTATACTCTCCTATCCTCCTACTAACTATATTCTAAGGAATTTAGGAGGGGAAAGTAAATATATATTTTAAAGTAAGTTCGGCCCTACTATATAAACTTCGGACCGCTTACCTTTATAACTTTATAAACTCTTTTATTCGTTTATAAACGGTTAGCCTTTTTAAATATATAATAGTTACTTAATTAATTCTACTAATAGTTATATACTTATTTTAAAGATTAAATTATATATATTTAAATTTAAGTAATTAAATTATAAAACTACGAATAGTTTATTAAATTAATTATAATTTATTTAATAGTACTTTACTATATAAATAACCGTAGTAATTCTAGAGCTAATATATATTAAAAACCCCGACTTCGGAAGGGGTATATTTATTAAATTAAAAACTAATACCCTTCGGGGCTAACTAGTAATTTATAATAACTTCTCGAATCGTATAACTTTATATTGGCGATAGTTTATTTAAATTTCTATTCTATTAATTTTCGACGGCTGGGTCTTAGCTAGCTATAATAATAATAGGTAACGGAAGGTTAAGGCTCGACCCCGGAGAAGGAGCCTAAAAAACGGCTATTACATCTAAGGAAGGTAGTAGGCGTGCAAATTACCCAATTCCGATATAAGGAGGTAGTAATAATAAATATTAATATAAGGCTCTTTTAGGTTTTATAATTGGAATAAATATAATTTAAATCCCTTAACGAGGAATAATTGGAGGGTAAGTCTAGTGCTAGCAGCCGCGGTAATTCTAATTTTAATAGTATATATTAAAGTTATTAAAGTTAAAAAATTTATAGTTAAATTTTAGGCTCGGCCCGTTAGTCTGCTTTACTGTATATACTAATTAGGTTGGGCCTTTTTTCCTAGAGAACTGTATGCCCTTTACTAGGTATATTAGGGAATTAGGACTTTTATTATAAATAAATTAAATTGCTTAAAGAAGGCCTATATTCGAATATATTAATATAGAATAATAGAATAGGACGTATAATTCTATTTTATTAATTTCTAAGACCGTTGTAATAATTAATAGGGATAATCGGGGGTATTAGTATTTAATTATTAGAAGTAAAATTCTTAGATTTATTAAAGACTAACTACTACGAAAGTATTTACTAAGGATATTTTTATTAATTAGGAACGAAAATTAGGGGATCGAAGATAATTAAATACTATTGTAATTTTAATTATAAATTATACTAATTAGGGATCGGACGGTGTTATTTTTTAACCCGTTCGGTACCTTACGATAAATTAAAATATTTAGGCTCCTAGGGGAATATAGTCGTAAGGCTAAAATTTAAAGAAATTAATAGAAGGGTACTACTAGGGGTAGAGTTTACGGTTTAATTTAATTTAATATAAGGAAACTCACCAAATCCAAATACAATAAGGATTAATAAATTGAAAACTCTTTCTTAATTTCGTAGGTAATAGTATATAGCTATTCTTAATTAATAGAGTAATTTATTTATTTAATTATAATAACGAATAAGACTTTAACCTACTAAATAGCCTATATTACTTTAGTAATATACTAGCTTCTTAAAGGGACTATCGGTTTAAATTAATAAAAGTTTAAAGTAATAATAAGTTTATAATACCCTTAAATATTCTAGGCCGTACGCGCGCTATACTAATACAGCTAGTAAATATTCCTTTGGCTAGAAAGTCCGGGTAATCTTATTAAATTATATTATATTAGGGATAGAGCATTATAATTATTATTCTTTAATAAGGAATTTTTAATAAGTGTAAATTATTAATTTATATTAATTACGTCCTTGCCCTTTATATATACCGCCTATCGCTACTATTAATTAAATAGTTTAATAAAGCTTCCAGATTAGCTTAGGGAGGTCGGTAACGATTATTTAAAGTTAGAAAGCTATTTAAACTTAATTATTTAGAGGAAATAAAAATTATAATAAAATCTCCGTTAATAAACTAGTAGAAGGATTATTATAAAATTATAAAACTCTTATAAACTATTATAAATTTTATTTATATAGTTACTTTAGCGCTAGTAGTCCGGAAAGGCCTTCGGGCCCTCCCGGATCTTCGGGTTTCCCGCTTGTAGGAGGCTGCCCGCCGGAATACCGAAACTAAATTCTTAATATTTTATGTCTTTTTAAATAAATTTTTAAATAAATTAAAACTTTTAATAATAGATCTTTTAATTCTAATATTAATAAAGAACGTAGCGAAATATAATAAGTAATATAAATTGTAGAATTTAGTAAATTATCGAATCTTTAAATATATATTATGCTCATTAATATTCTAGCGAGTATACCTATTCGAGTGTTATTTCAATTATTAAGCTCTATTTATATTGGAGATCTACGGCTATTCGCAGTCCTTTAAAATTAATAGTAGGCTTGCTAATTATACCGAACATAGTAATTCTATATTACTATAATTATACAGCGGGTTTTTACTATAAAACCCCCTATTTCTAAAATTAACCTCAGATTAGGTAGGAATACCCGTTGAATTTAAATATATTAATAAACGGAGGAAAAAAAACTAATAGGGATTACCCTAGTAATAGCGAATAAAGTAGCAATAATTTAAATTTAAAATCTAACTTCGGCCTAAATTATAATTTATAAAGGAAGCTTTTAGTAAGGCACCTTCTAAATCCCTTAGAATAGAACGCTATAAAGGGTAAGAGTCTTATATAATTGGATGCTAATCTAATATAAAATTCCTTCGACGAATCGAATAATTTAGGAATATTATTTAAAATAGGAGGTAAATTTCTTCTAAAGCTAAATACCGGCTAGAGATTAATAATATATAAATAGAATAATTAAAAAATAAAAAGCACTTTAAAAAGAGGGTTAAATAGTATATGAAATTATTAAAAGGGAAGTGTTTATAATTAGACTTATACTATTTTAATTATCTAGTATTTTTATTAGTATATTTAGGACAGTTTAAACCAATATCGATTTTAGTAGGGGGATAAAGGTCCGGGGAACGTAGCTCCTCCGGGAATATTATAACCTTGGGCGTAATACCCTCGCTAGGATTGAAGTTCGCGTATTTATAAGGATATTAGTATAATAGTTATTAACGACCTATTTTGAAATATAAATTAAAGAATTAAGGTTTTATACGAATATTTAAATATAAAACCCATATATATAATAAAAGTAAATATAAGTAAGAGTTTCGGTATATTATCGACCGATCTTAATATATTCGGATAGATTTAAGTAAGAATATTAAACCTTAGACCCGAAAAATAGTAAACTATACTTAAATAGGGTAAAGCTAAAGGAAATTCTAATAGAGGCTTACAACGGTTCTAACGTATAAATTGATTATTAAATCTAAGTATAGGGGCGAAAGACTAATTGAACTATTTAATAATTAGTTACTACTAAAATTTCTTTTAAAATAATAATATTATTCTTTAATTTTATAAAGTAAAGCGAATAATTAGGGACTCGGGGGCGCTTTTTAGCCTTCATCCATTCTCAAATTTTAAATATATAAGAAGCCCTTATTATTTAATTGAATGTAGGCATTCGAATATACTAATATTAGTAGGCTATTTTTAATAAGTAGAATTAGTAATATAAAATAAACCGAACGCGGGGTTAAGGTATTGGAATAAACGTTTATTAAATACTATAAAAGGCGTTAGTATATTTTAATAGTAGGATAGTAGCTATAGAAGTCGGAATCCGCTAAGGACTATATAATAATTTACCTACCGAATATACTAGCCCTAAAAATAGATAATACTTAAACGTCCTACTTATACCCTACCTTTAGAGTAAAAATAATATTTTAAGGAGTAGACGGTTATAGAGGTTAGTAACGAAGCTTAGGGCGTGAACCCGGGTCGAATAGCCTTTAGTATAGATTTTAGTAATAGTAGTAAATATTTTAATAAGAATTTGAAGGACCGAAGTAGGGAAAAGTTCTATATAAATAGCGGTTAGATATAAGTTAATCGATCTTAAGCTATAGGGAAATTCTATTTTAAAGGGGTACTTATATTCTATATAGCGAAAGGGAAGCCGGTTAATATTCTAGTACTTAAATATAAGTTTTATATAGTAACGTAATTAAACGTAGAAATAACGGTAGGGGCCCCGGATAGAATTTTCTTTTCTTCTTAATAGTTTATTATTTTAAAAACAATTTATTTAGAGATAGGGTTTAATAGCCAGAAGAGTCCAATACTTCTATCGGGTCTAATATATTCTTAACGTCCCTTAAAAATCCGCGGAAGGGAATAATTCTTACGCTAAATCGTATTTATAACCGCAATAAATCTCTAAGGTAAATAATTTTTAATTAATAGAATAATATAAATAAAGGAAGTCGGTAAAATAAATTTATAATTTTAGGAAAAGGATTAGCTTTAAGGGTTAGGTACGTTGGGTTTTAAGTAAACGCCCTAAGAGTAGATTACTATTAGTCGGGCAACCGGCCAGCGGCTTTTAATATCCGGGTATAGAAGCCTTTAATAGACTTTAATTATTCGGCGTATATTTAATAATTAATTTAGAATTAGTATAGATAGGGGGAATCTAATTATTTAATTAAAATATAGTATTATAATAGCTAGAAAATAGTATTAATATAATATAATTTCTATTTAATATTTTGAATATTAAAGTGAAGAAATTTAATTAAGCGTAGGTAAACGGCGGGAATAACTATAATTCTCTTAAAGTAGCTAAATACTTTATTATTTAATTAGTAATATATATAAATAGATTAATAAAATTCCTACTATTCTTATTTATTATTTAACGAAATTATAGTTAAGGGAATAAGTTTAGCAAAATTAGCGGGGAAAGAAGATTCTATTAAATTTAACTCTAGTTTAATATTATAAAAAGATATAGGAAATATAGAATAGGTAGGAACTTTAGCGCTAGTAAAATACTACTATTCCTATTATTTTTTTATTTATTTAATTAAATAGGGCTAAATTTTCGTCCAACTTCTAATTTTAAAGTCCTTTGCAAACCGACCCGGGTTAAAGATATTATTAAGTAGGGAATTTAATTAGGGCGGTATATTTATTAAACTATAATGTAAGTATCTTAAAGGGGGCTTATAGAGAATAGAAATCTCTAGTAGAATAAAAGGGTAAAAGTCTCTTTGATTTTGATTTTTAATATAAATATAAATTATAAAAGTATAGCCTATTGATCCTTTAGTCCTTCGAAATTTGAAGCTAGAGGTGCTAGAAAAGTTACTATAGGGATAATTAGTTTATAGCGGCCAAGCGTTTATAGTAATATTGCTTTTTAATCCTTTAATATCGGTTTTTCCTATTATATTGAAATAGAATTCGGTAAGCGTTAGATTATTTACTTATTAATAAGGAATATAAATTGGGTTTAGATTATTATAAAATAGATTAATTTTACCCTACTAATAACCTTATTATAATAGTAATTAAATTTAATATAAAAGGAACCATTTATTTAAATAATTGGTTTTTGCGGTTGTTTAACCGGGCAGTACTACAACACTACTATTTACTAAATAATAATTAAACGCCTCTAAATTAAAATTTATATTAGAATATAATAATACTTTTAATATATTATAGACGTATAAGAATAGGCTCCGGCCTTGTATTTTAGTAAGCAATTCCTCCGTTGGCCTTAAAGTAGCTAGCGGTAATTCGTATATTATAATTTTAATACATACTAAATCAAATCCTTTATAAACAATTTAAATATACAAAAGGGTCCTATAAATAGTAGAATAACCTTATTATTACAATCTACTAAAGGTAAGCCCTCCTTCGTTTAAATTTCCTAATAGAAGGATCCGCCTAATAAATAAGTATTTACTAAGGGGTCCCCCCGAAATTTAATTATTAAAGCTTAAAAGGGCGAAAGCACCTTACTAAAGGGAAAGTATAGGGTAAATAGGGATAAGAAAGGGACTTAGTCAAATTTAGCATCTCTTAGGTTTAAATAATATTACCTTAGGGGTATAGGTAGGCCGGGTATAAAGGGTCTACCGTATTAGTAGCTAGCTTATAGAAGGCTCGGTAGCTATATATAGTATATACCTAAGGAAGCGTCGACCGGTATAATATATATAGGTACAGCTAGGCCAGGCCTTTATAAATTTTAATAACTATAATAGGTAGGGTAAATAAGAACAACCGACCGAGCGGCGGCGGGGTAGGAGTAACTGGGTAGGCGAATAATTTTTAAATAAATTTATAATTCTAAATAAATAAATATATTCACAACCGGGTTAGGTATAGCGCTAGGTAGGTAAGCGTATTCGAATTATATAAAATAGTATAGAAAAAAGAGGGTAAGTAAGTACATCCGGGCAGATTAGGTATATAAGGTAGGCAAGCGCATTTAAATATAGAATTTTTATATAAATAGTAACTATATTAGGAAGGTAAGGGCGAAGGCCTATATAGGGTAAATAAAAAGGACCGAGAGGCTTAGGGGGGCTAAGGGGTTACTTTCTAATTCCTATTAAAAGGGGTTTATTAAAGGAAAAGGTAGAGTAATAGTAGGAGGGGGTAAGTAAATAAAAAAATTATATAGTTAAATAAAAGTATTTATAGCTTTTTTATTAAAAGACGTAGTAGGGTAAATAGAAAAAAATTATATAAGATTATATTTTTATATAAGGTAAAAGTATAAAGAGGGAGGCTATTTTTTTAATTTTTAGGTAGGCGAGGCGGTAAGTAGGTTATTTAAACTGGGAATAGTTTAATCTTTAGGGGGGGAGCGAAAATTTCTTTCTTCTTTTTCTTTTCCTTTTTTATTTATTTATTTTTTTTCTTTCTTCTTTTTCTCCTCCCTCTTTCTTCTTCCTACTTTTATCCTCTTTATTACTCTTCCTCCTCCCTTTCCTTTCCTCTCCGTCTTCCTTCGTTTTAATCCTTTTTTTCTTTTCTCTTCCTTTTTCTTTTTTCTTTTTAGCTTTTAACCTCTTTTTAAGGCTTTCCTCTCTTAATATTTCTTTCCTTATACCTCCAAACCCTCCTCCGTTCCCTTCTTTTATATTATATCTATACAAGGATAAAAAAATAATATAATTAATATATAAATAAAATAAAAAAGGTTCTTATTCTTCTTTTCTTTGTTTTTTTTTTTTTTTTTTTTTTTTTTTTTTTTTTTTTTTTTTTTATATATATTTTTCTTACTTTCCTTCTACCTTTTTACTTTTATAATATCTTACCCCCTTAGTAAGCTTCTTCCTTTCTTTTTCTTTTTATTCTTCTTTTCGTCCTCTTATTCTACCTCCAAATCTTTATTAGGTAAGGGCGTTTATAAAGTAAATAAACACTTTTAGAATAGTAGGAGCCGGATTATAATAAGGGTAGAGGTTTTTTTTATAAATATAGGAAGAAGAAGGTATTCGGAGGTAATTAAATCGATTAACTAGAACCTATACGGTCTTAAATGAATTGTTAGGGAAGGGTAAGTAAATAATTGATAGTAGGAAAGAAGAAAAAGAAGAAAAAAAGAAAAAAAAAAAAGAAATTTTAAAAATAGTAGAAGAAGAAGGGTAATAGAATTTAGGGGGTATAAATAGTTAGTAAAGTAAATAGGGTATTAGGTAGTTTTAGTTGTATAGGTAGGGAGGATATATTAAAGTTAGTATATTAATAAAGAAAGTTAAATTAGTAAATATAAAAAGAAAAAAATAAGAATAATATAAATACTTTTAGTATAGTTATAAGATATTGTAAATTATATTAGGGAAAATAAAAAGTAATTAACTTTTTACTTAGTAGAAATATAGTTTAAATAGACGCTATAGGGTAAATACGTCTACTTTATATAAAAAAAGCGTAGCCGAAGTTGAAAAAGTAGAAAAAGGAAAAGTAATAAAGGGTAGTACTTATTAAGTATAAGGTAAGTAAGAATAATTAGGTAGGTAAGGAAGGTGCAATCGACCTTTAGAAGCTGAAGTTTTAAAAAGGAAAATTGCGAATAGGTAGTATTTATTAAGTATAGGGTAGGTAAAAACTATAGGGTAAGTATAATAGGCTTATATAAGAAAGGTAAAATTAAAATTAAAAAGAAAAAAATAGTAAACGGGTAGTACTTACTAAATATAGGGTAAGTAGGAATAATTAGGTAAATAAGGAAAGCGTAATTAATTTAATAAGGAAGGTATAGTCTTTATAAATTTAAAGCGAGATTCTTAAAAAGGTACGACCTAATTGGGTAGTTGGGTGGCTGTAAGTCGATTTTTAAAATTTCCTATACTAGGGAATTTTGTAAGAGTTAAAAAGTTGTAGTTTAAACTATTAGACTATACTATCCCTAAATTCGAAGTTAAAAGGTATATAAGAAAGAGTAGTAGAGAGTAATAGGAAAAAGTAAGTAGTAAAATTATTTAATCGTCCTTACCTCCGGCTCCCTTTTATAAGTATAAATAAAGACATATAGGGCCTACTCTATTTAGAAGCCTTCTATAGGAGGGCTATTCTAATTTATAGCTTAGGTACCTTCCTACAGTAATTTATAAAGGAAATTAAATTCTAATTTATAGAGTATTATTATTATATAGCTCCCTATAGTCTATTAAGGAATTAATATTAATAGCGCAAACCACTTTAGTACTATTCTAATAAGGGTTCTACCTCTACTGGATAATATTTAAAAAAATTCTATAAGTACTAAGGAATACCCTATAAACGCCGAGGGGTAGGCTTTATAAATAATTAACTATTAGCTAAATTTATTTATAAATTACTAAGAGTACCGGTTAATTAGGGAAACCTTCGGGTAGAACCTTCTATATTAAGCCTCCTCTTAGAATATATAAGTAGTATATAAAAGGCGCTTTATATTTTCCTATCCTCCTACCGACTACGCTCTAGAGAATTTAGGAAGGGAAAGTAAATACGTATTTTAAAGTAAATTTAGCCCTACTATATAAGCTTCGGACCGCCTACCTTCGTAATTTTATAAATTCTTCCATTCGCTTACGAACAGTTAATTTTTTTAGGCGTACGATAATTACCTAATTGATTTTACTAGTAGTTATATACTTATCTCAAAGATTAAGCTATATATATTTAAATTTAAGTAATTAAACCGCGAAACTACAAATAGCTTATTAAATTAATTATAGTTTATTTAATAGTACTTTACTATATAAATAACCGTAGTAATTTTAAAGCTAATATATATTAAAAACCCTAATTTTGGAAAGGGTATATTTATTAAATTAAAAACCAATACCCTTCGGGGCTAATTAATAATTTATAATAATTTCTCGAATCGTATAGCCTTATACTAGCGATAGTTTATTCAAATTTCTACCCTATTAACTTTCGACGGCTAGGTCTTAGCTAACTATAGTAATAATAAGTAATAGAGGGTTAGGGCTCGACCCTAGAGAAGGAGCCTAAGAAACAGCTACTATATTTAAAGAAGGTAGTAAGCGCGTAAATTACCTAATTCCAATATAGGGAGGTAGTAATAATAAATATTAATATAAGGCTCTTTTAGGTCTTGTAATTAGAATAAATATAATTTAAATCCTTTAACGAAGAATAATTGGAGGGTAAGTCTAGTACTAGTAACTGTAGTAATTCTAATTCTAATAGCGTATATTAAAGTTATTAAAATTAAAAAGCTTGTAATTGAACTTTAGGCTCGGCCCGTTGGTCCGCCTTACCGCGTATATTAATTAAATCGGGCCTTTTTTCTTAGAGAACCGTATACCCTTTACTAGGTATATTAGGGAACCAGGACTTTTACTATAAATAAATTAAATCGCTTAAAGAAAGCCTATATTCGAATATATTAGTATAGAATAATAGAATAGGACGTATAGTTCTATTTTATTAATTTCTAGGACCGCCGTAATAATTAATAGGGATAATCGGGGGTATTAATATTTAATTATTAGAAGTAAAATTCTTAGATTTATTAAAGATTAATTATTATAAAAGTATTTACTAAGGATATTTTTATTAATTAAGAACGAAAGTTAGGGGATCGAAGATAATTAAATACTATTATAGTTTTAACTATAAATTATACCAATTAAGGATTGGATAGTGTTATTTTTTAACCTATTCGGCACTTTACAATAAATTAAAATATTTGGGCTCCTGGGGGAATATAGTTACAAAGCTAAAATTTAAAGAAATTAATAGAAGGGCACTACTAAGGGTAGAGCCTATAATTTAATTTAATTTAATATAGAGAAACTTACTAAGTTTAAATATAATAAGGATTAATAAATTGAGAGCTCTTTCTTAATTTCGTAAGTAGTAGTATATAGCTATTCTTAGTTAGTAGAGTAATTTATCTATTTAATTATAATAATAAACGAAACTTTAATTTACTAAATAGCCTATATTACTTTAATAGTATATTAGCTTTTTAGAGGGACTATCGGTTTAAGCCGATAGAAATTTAAAGTAATAATAAGTTTATAATACCCTTAAATATTCTAGGCCGTACGCGCGCTATATTAATATAATTAGCGAGTATTCCCTTAGCTGGAAGGTTTAGGTAATTTTATTAAATTATATTGTACTAGGGATAGAGTATTATAATTATTACTCTTCAATAAGGAATCCCTAGTAAATGTAAATTATTAATTTATATTAATTACATTCCTGCCCTTTATATATACCGCCCGTTGCTACTACCGATTGAATAGTTTAGTAAAGCTTCTAGACTAGCCTAGGGAAGTCGGTAACGACTACCCAAAGCTAGAAAATTATTTAAATTCAGTTATTTAGAGGAAGTAAAAGTTATAATAAAGTTTCTATTGGTAAATTAGTAGAGAGATTATTATAAAGTTATAAAACTCCTATAAACTATTATAAATCTTACTTATACAATTACTTCGGCGCTAGCGGTCTAGAAAGGCCTTCGGGCCCTCCCGGATCCTCGGGTCTCCTATTCGTAGGAAACTGCCCGCTGGAGTGCCGAAACTAAACTCTTAATATTTTATATCTCTCTAAATAAACTTTTAAATAAATTAAAATTTTTAATAACGGATCTCTTAGTTTTAACATTAATAAAGAACGTAGTGAAATACAATAAGTAATATAAATTATAAAATTTAGTAAATTATTGAATCTTTAAACGTATATTACGTTTATTAATATTCTAATAAATATATTTATTCGAGCGTTATTTCAACTATTAAACTCTACTTGCATTGGGGATCCGCGGCTATCCGCGGTCCTTTAAAATTAATAGTAGGCTCGCTAATTATACTGAATATAGTAATTCTATATTACTATAATCGTATAATGGGTTCTTATTGTAAAACCCCTTATTTCTAAAATTGACCTCGGATTAGGTAGGAATACCCACTAAATTTAAGTATATTAATAAGTAGAAGAAAAGAAACCAATAGGGATTGCTTTAGTAATAGTGAGTAAAGCGGTAATAATTTAAATTTAAAATCTAACTTCGATCCGAATTATAATTTATAGAAGAAGCTTTTAGTAAAGCACCTTCTAAATCCCTTAGAATAGAGCGCTATAGAGGGTAAGAACCCTATATAATTGGATGCCGATCTAATATAAAGCTCCTTTAATGAATCGAATAGTTTAAGAATATTGTTTAAAATAGGAGGTAAATTTCTTTTAAAGTTAAATACCGGCTAAAGATTAATAGTGTATAAATAGAATAATCGAAAAATAAAAAGCACTTTAAAAAGAGGGTTAAATAGTATGTAAAATTATTAAAAGGGAAGTATTTATAATTAAACTTATACCGTTCCAATTATTTAGTATTTTTATTAGTATATTCGGGATAATTTAAGCTAATATCGGTTTTAGCGGGGGGATAAAAGTCCGGGGAATATAGCTCCTCCGGAAGTATTATAACCCTAGGCGTAATACCCTCGTTGGGACTGAAGTTCGTATATTTATAAGGATGTTAGTATAATAGTTATTAATAACCCGTTTTAAAATACAGACTAAGGAGTTAAGGTTTTGTACGAATATTTGAGTATAAAACCTATACGTATAATGAAAATAAATATAAGTAAGAGCTTCGGCGTATTATTAACCGATTTTAATATATTTAAATAGATTTAAATAAGAATATTAAACCTTAAACCTAAAAGATAGTAAATTATATTTAAATAGAGTAAAGTTAGAGGAAATTCTAGTAGAAGCTCGTAGCGGTTTTAACGTACAAATCGATTATTAAATTTAAGTATAGGGGCGAAAGATTAATTAAACTATCTAATAACTAATTACTATTAAAATTTCCCTTAAAATAGTAATATTATTCTTTAATTTTATAAAGTAAAACGAATAATTAGGGACTCGGGGGCGCTTTTTAACCTTTATCTATTTTCAAACTTTAAATATATAAGAAGCCCTTATTATTTAATTGAACGTAGGTATTCGAATATATTAATATTAGTAGGCTATTTTTAGTAAGTAGAACTAGTAATATAGAATAAATTAAATGTAGGGTTAAAGTACTGGAGTGGACGTTTATTAAATATTATAAAAGGCGTTAGTATATTTTAATAGTAGGACGGTAGCTATAGAAGTCGGAATCTGCTAAGGATTATATAATAATTTACTTGCCGAATATATTAGCCTTAAAAATAGATAGCGTTTAAACGTCCTACCTATACCCCGCCCTTAGGGTAAAAATAATACCCTAAGGAGTAGGCGGCCGTAGAAGTTAGTAATAAAATTTAGGGCGTGAGCCTGGGTCGAACGGCCTCTAATATAAATTTTAGTAGTAATAGTAAATATTTTAATAAGAATTTAAAGGATTGAAGTAAGGAAAGGTTCTATATAAATAGCGGTTGGATATAGGTTAATCGATTTTAAGCTATAGGGAAATTCTGTTTTAAAGGGGTATTTATACTCTGTATAGTAAAAGGGAAGCCGGTTAATATTCCGGTATTTAAATGTAAATTTTGCGCAGCAACGTAATTGAATATAGAAATAATAGCGGAAGCCCCGGGTAGAATTCTCTTTTCTTTTTAATAGTCTATTACCCTAAAAATAGTTTGTTTAGAGATAGGGTTTAATAGCTGGAAGAGCCTAATATTTCTATTGGGTCCGGTATATTTTTGATATCCCTTAAAAATCCGCGGGAGGGAATAATTCTTATGCTAAATTGTACTTATAACTATAATAAATTTTTAAAGTAAATAGTTTTTAGTTAATAGAATAATATAAATAAGGGAAATTAGTAAAATAGATTTGTAATTTCGGGAAAAGGATTGGTTTTAAGGGTTGGGTACGTCGGGCTTTGGGTAGACGCCCTAGGAGTAAATTGCTATTAGCCGGGTAACTGGCTAGCGGTTTTTAGTATCCGGGTATAGAAGCCTTTAATAAATTTCGGTTGTCCGGTGTATATTTAATAATTAATTTAGAATTGGTACGGATAGGGGGAATTTAATTATTTAATTAAAATATAGTATTACAATAGTTAGAAAGTAGTATTAATGCAATATAATTTCTACTTAGTACTTTGAATATTAAAGTAAAGAAATTTAATTAAGTGTGGGTAAATAGTAGGAGTAATTATAATTCTCTTAAAGTAGTTAAATGCTTCGTTATTTAATTAGTAATGTGTATAAATAGATTAATGAAATTCCTACTATTCCTATCTACTATTTAGTGAAATTATAATTAAGGGAATAGGCTTGGTAGAATTAATAGGGAAAGAAAACCCTATTAAATTTAATTCTAATTTAATATTGTAAAAAGATATAGGAGGTATAGAATAGGTAGGAGCTTTGGCGCCGGTAAAATACTACTACTCCTATTGTTTTTTTATTTATTTAATTAAATAGGGTTAGATTTTCGTCTAACTTCTAGTTTTAAGGTCCTTCGTAGGCCGACCTAGGTTAAAGATATTATTAAGTGGGGAGTTTAGTTAGGGCGGTATATTTATTAAACTATAATGTAAATATTTTAAAGGGGGTTTATAGAGAATAGAAATTTTTAGTAGAATAAAAGGGTAAAAGTCCCCTTGATTTTGATTTTCAATATAAATATAAATTATAAAAGTATAGCCTATCGATCCTTTAGTCCTTCGAAATTTAAAATTAGAAGTACTAGAAAAGTTACTATAGAGATAATTAATTTATAGCGGTTAAATATTTATAGCAATATTATTTTTTAATCCTTCAATATCGGTTCTTCCTATTATACTAAAGTAGAATTCGGTAAGTATTAGATTATTTACCTACTAATAGGAAATGTAAGTTAAGTTTAGATTATTGTAAGATAGGTTAATTTTACCCTACTAATAATTTTATTGCAATAGTAATTGAATTTAATATAAGAGGAATTATTTATTTAAATAATTAGTTTTTATAATTATCCGACCGGATAGTATTATAACGCTACTATCTACTAAATAATAGTTAAATACTTCTAAATTAAAATCTATATTAAAATGCAATAATACTTCTAGTATATTATAGACGTATAAGAATAAATTCCGGCTTCGTATCTTAATAAGTAATTCCTCTATTAGCTTTAAAATAGCTAGCGGTAATTTGTATATTGTAATTTTAATATATATTAAATTAAATCCTTTATAAACAATTTAAATATACAAAAGGGTCCTATAAATAATAAAATAACCTTATTATTATAATCTACTAAAAGTAAGCCCTCCTTCGCTTAGATTTCCTAGTAGAAGGGTCCGCCTAATAAGCGGGTATTTACTAGGGGGTCCCCCCGAAATTTAGTTACTAGAGCCTAAGAAGGTGAAAGCGCTTTATTGGAGGGAAAATATAGGGTAAATAAGGATAGGAAAGGGATTTAATTAAATTTAGTATCTCCCGGGTTTAAACGATGTTACCCTAGGGGCGTAGGCGGGCCGGATATAAGGGGTCTACTGTATTAGTAGCTAATTTATAAAAGGCTTAGTAGTTATATATAATATATACTTAAGGAAGTATCGACTAGCGTAATATACGTAGGCACGGCCGGGCCGGGCTTTTATAAGTCTTAATAACTATAATAGGTAGGGTAAATAAGAGTAATTAATTGAGCGGTAGTAGGGTAGGAGTAATTAGGTAGGCGAGTAATTTTTAAATAAGTTTATAATTCTAGATAAATAAATATATTCGCGATTAGGTTAAGTATAGTACCGGGTAGGTAAGTATATTCGAATTGTATAAAGTAATATAAAGAAGAGAGGGTAGGTAAGTATGTCCGGGCGGGTTAGATATATAAGGTAGGTAAGTATATTTAGGTATAGAATTTTTATATAGATAGTAACTATATTAGGAAAGTAAGGGCGAGGGCCTGTGTAGGGTAAGTAAGAAGGACTGAGAAGTTTGGGGGGGTTAAAGGGTTGCTTTTTAATTCCTATTAGGAGGGGTTTATTAAAGGAAAGGGTAGGGTAGTAGTAGGAGGGGGTAAGTAAGTAAAGAAGCTATATAGTTGAATAAAGGTATTTATAGTTTTTTTATTAAAAGATATAGTAGGATAAGTAGGAAAAGATTATACGGGATTATATTTTTATATAAAGTAAAGGTATAAAGGGGGAGGCTATCTTTTTAATTTCTAGGTAGGCGAGGCGGTAGGTAGGCTACTTAGGCTGGGAATAATTTAATTTTTAGGGGGGGAGCGAAAATTTTTTTCTTCTTTTTTTTTTTTTTTTTTATTTATTTATTTTTTTTCTTTCTTTTTTTTCTCCTCCCTCTTTCTTCTTCCTACTTTTATCCTCTTTATTATTCTTCCTCCTCCTTTTCCTTTCTTCTCCGTCTTCCTTCGTTTTAGTCTTTTTTTTCTTTTTTCTTCCTTTTTCTTTTTTTTTTTTAGCTTTTAACCTCTTTTTAGGGCTTTCCTCTCTTAATATTTCTTTCCTTATACTTTTAAACCCCCCTCTATTCCCTTCTTTTATATTATATTTATATAAGGATAAAAAAGTAATATGATTAATATGTAAATAAAATAAAGAAGGTTTTTATTCTTCTTTTCTTTGTTTTTTTTTTTTTTTTTTTTTTTTTTTTTTTTTTTTTTTTTTTATATATATTTTTCTTACTTTCCTTCTACCTTTTTACTTTTGTAATATCTTACCCCCTTAGTAAGCTTCTTCCTTTCTTTTTCTTTTTATTCTTCTTTTCGTCCTTTTATTCTACCTCTAAATCTTTATTAGGTAAGGGTGTTTATAAAGTAAATAAATACTTTTAGAGTAGTAGGAGCCGGATTATAATAAGGGTAGAGGTTTTTTTTATAAATATAGGAAGAAGAAGGTATTTGGAGGCGATTAAATCGATTAATTAGAATTTATATAGTTTTGAATGAATTGTTAGGGAAGGGTAGGTAAATAATTGATAGTAGGAAAGAAGAAAAAGAAGAAAAAAAGAAAAAAAAAAAAGAAATTTTAAAAGTAGTAGAAGAAGAAGGGTAGTAGAATTTAGGGGGTATAAATAGTTAGTAGAGTAGGTAGGGTGTTAAGTAGCTTTGGTTATATAGGTAGGGAGGATATATTGAGGTTAGTATATTAATAAAGAAGGTTAAATTAGTAAATATAAAAAGAAAAAAATAAGAGTAATATAAATACTTTTAGTATAATTATAAGATATTATAAATTATATTAGGGAAGATAAAAAGTAGTTAGTTTTTTACTTAGTAGAAATGTAGTTTGAGTAGATACTGTAGGGTAGGTACGTTTGCTTTATATAAGAAAGGTGTAGTTGAGGTTAAAAAGGTAGAAGAGGGAAAGGTAGTAAAGGGTAGTATTTATTGAGTATAAGGTAGGTAAGAACGACCGGGTAGGTAAGGAAGGCGTAATCGACCTTTGGAAATTGAAATTTTAAAAAGGAAAATTGCGAGTAGGTAGCGCTTATTAAGTATAGGGTAGGTAAGAATTATAGGGTAGGTACGACGGGCTTATATAAGAAAAGTAAAATTAAAATTGAAAAAAAAAAAGTAATAGGCGGGTAGTACCTACTAAGTATAGGGTAGGTAGGAATAATTGGGTAGGTAAAGAAGGTGTAACTAATTTAACGAGGAAGGTGTAGTTTTTATAAATTTGGAGCGAGATTCCTAAGAAGGTACGATTTAATTAGGTAGTTGGGTAGTTATAAGTCGATTTTTAAAATTTTTTATATTAGGGAATTTCACGGGAATTGAAAAATTGTAGCTTAGACCGTTGGGCTGCACTATTCCTAAATTCGAAGTTGGAAGGTATATAAGAAAGAGCGGCGGAGAGTAATAAAAAAGAGCGAATAGTAAGATTGTTTAATTATTCTTACCTCCAATTCCCTTTTATAGGTATAGGTAAAAATATATAGGGCTTATTCTATTTAGAAGCTTTTTATAGGAGGGCTACTCTAGCTTATAATTTAGGTACCTTCCTACAGTAATTTATAAAAGAAATTAAATTCTAATTTATAGAGCGTTATTATTATATAGCTCCTTATAATTTACTAGAGAATTAATATTAATAGTACGAATTACTTTAGTACTATTCTAATAAGGGCTCTACTTCTACCGAATAGTATTTAAAAAGATTCTATAGGCGCTAAGGAGTATTTTATAAGCACTGAGGGGTAGGTTCTATAAATGATTAGCCGCTAGCTAAATTTATTTATAAGCCGCCGGGGGTATTAATTAATTAAAGAAGCCTTCGGGCAGAACCTTCTATATTAAGCCTCCTTTTAGGGCGTATAGGCGGTATACGAGAGGCGTTTTATACTCTCCCGTCCTCCTACCGATTGCGCTTTAAAGAATTTAGGAAGGGAAAGTAGATATATATTTCGAAGTAAATTCAACCCTGCTATACGAGCTTCGGACTGTTTACCTTTATAATTTTATAAACTTTTCTACTTATTTACAAACGGTTAGCCTTTTTAAACGTATAATAATTATTTAATTGATTCTATTAGTAGTTATATACTTATTTTAAAGATTAAGCTATATATATTTAAATTTAAGTAATTAAACTGCGAAATTGCAAATAGCTTATTAAATTAATTATAATTTATTTAATAGTACCTTACTATATAGATAACTATAGTAATTCTAGAGCTAATATATGCTAAAAACCCCGATTTCGGAAGGGGTGTATTTATTAAATTAAAAACTAATGCCCTTCGGGGCTAACTAATAATTTATAATAATTTTTCGAATTGTATAGCTTTACGCTAGCGATAGTTTATTTAAATTTCTGCCCTATTAATTTTCGACGGTTGGGTCTTAGCTAATTATAGTAATAATAAGTAACGGAGGGTTAAGGCTCGACCCTGGAGAAGGAGCTTAAGAAACGGCTACTATATTTAAGGAAGGTAATAAGCGTATAAATTACCTAATCCCGATACGGGGAGGTAGTAATAATAAATATTAATATAGGGCTCTTTTGGGTTTTGTAATTAGAATAAGTATAATTTAAATCCCTTAACGAGGAATAATTAGAAGGTAAGTCTAGTATTAGTAATTGCGGTAATTCTAGTTCTAATAGTATATATTAAAATTATTAAGGTTAAAAAGTTTGTAATTGAACCTTAGGCTCGGCCTGTCGGTCCGCCTTACTACGTATACTAATTAGGTTGGGCCTTTTTTTTTAGAGAACCGTATATCCTTTATTAGGTGTATCGGGGAATTAGGACTTTTATTATAAATAAATTAGATTATTTAAAGAAGGCCTATATTTGAATGTACTAATATAGAATAATAGAATAGGACGTATAATTCTATTTTATTAATTTCTAAGACCGCTATAATAATTAATAAGGATAGTCGGGGGTATTAATATTCAATTATTAGAAGTAAAATTCTTGGATTTATTGAAGATTAATTATTGCGAAAGTATTTACTAAGGATATTTTTATTAATCAGGAACGAAAATTAAGGGATTAAAGATAATTAAATACTATTGTAATTTTAACTATAAATTATACTAATTAGGGATTAAATAGTATTATTTTTTAACCCGTTTAGTACTTTATAATAAATTAAAATGTTTGGGCTCCTAAAGGAATATAATTGTAAGGCTGAAATTTAAAGAAATTAACGGAAGGGCACTACTAAGGGTGGAGCCTGCGGCTTAATTTAATTTAATACAAGGAAACTCACTAAGTCTAAATATAATAAGGATTAATAGATTGAGAGCTCTTTCTTAATTTCGTAGGTAATAGTATATAATTATTCTTAGTTAATAGAGTAATTTATTTATTTAATTACAATAACGAATGAGACTTTAACCTACTAAATAGCCCGTATTACTTTAGTAATACGCTAGCTTTTTAGAGGGACTATCGGCTTAAACCAATAGAAATTTAAGGTAATAATAGGTTTATAATACCCTTAAATATTCTAAGCCGTATATACGCTATACTAATATAATTAGCGAATACTCCCTTAGTTGGAAGGTCCGGGTAATCTTATTAAATTGTATTATACTAGGAATAGAGTATTACAATTATTACTCTTCAATAAGGAATCCCTAGTAAATATAAATTATTAACTTATATTAATTATATCCTTACCCTTTATATATACTACCTATTGCTATTACCAATTAAATAGCTTAGTAAAGTTTCCGGATTAGCCTAGGGAGGTCAGTAACAACTACCTAGGGCCGGAAAACTATCTAAACTCAATTATTTAGAGGAAGTAAAAATTATAATAAAGTCTCCGTTAGTAAATTAGTAGAAGAATTATTATAGAATTGTAAAACTCCTACAAACTATCGCGAATCTTATTTATATAGTTGCTTTAGCGCTAGTAGTCCAGAAAGGCCTTCGGGCCCTCCCGGATCCTCGGGTCTCCTATTTATAGGAGGCTACCCGCCGGAATATTAAAACTAAACTCTTAATATTTTATATCTCTCTAAGTAAACTTTTAAATAAATTAAAATTTTTAATAACGGATCTCTTAATTCTAATATTAATAAAGAACGTAGCGAAATATAATAAATAATATAAATTATAGAATTTAGTAAATTATCGAATTTTTAAACGTATATTACGCTCGCTAATATTCTAACGAATATATTTATTCGAACGTTATTTTAACTATTAAACTCTATTTACATTAAGGATCCGCAATTATCCGCAATCCTTTAAAATTAATAGCGGGCTTATTAATTATACCGAATATAGTAATTTTATATTACTATAGTTATACAGCAGGTTCTTACTATAAAACCCTTTATTTCTAAAATTGACCTCGGATTAAGTAGGAATATTTACTAAACTTAAATATATTAATAAACGGAGGAAAAGAAACTAATAAGGATTGCCCTAATAATAGTAAATAAAGCAGTAATAATTTAAATTTAAAATTTAACTTCGGCCTAAATTATAATTTATAAAGGAAACTTTTAGTAAAGTACCTTCTAAATCCCTTAGAACGGAGCGCTATAGAGGGTAAGAGCCCTATATAGTCGGATATTAATTTAATATAAAGCTCCTTTAATAAATCGAATAATTTAGGAATACTATTTAAAATAGGAGGTAAATTTCTTCTAAAGCTAAATACTAGCTAAAGATTAATAGTATATAAATAGAGTAATTAAAAAATAAAAAGTATTTTAAAAAGAGGGTTAAATAGTATATAAAATTATTAAAAGGGAAGTATTTATAATTAGACTTGCGCTATTCCAATTATCCGGTATTCTTATTAGTATATTCGGGACGGTTTAAACTAATATTAATTTTAGTAGGGGGATAAAGGTCCGGGGAATATAGCTCCTCTAAGAGTATTATAGCCCCGGGCGTAATATTTTTACCGGGATTAAGGTTCGTACATTTATAAGAATACTAGTATAATAGTTATTAATAACCTATTTTGAAATACGGATTAAGGAGTTAAGGTTTTATATAAGTATTTGGGTGTAAAATCTGTATATATAATGAAAGTAAATGTAGGTAAGAGTTTCGGCGTATTATTGACCGATTTTAATATATTCGGATAGATTTGAGTAAGAGCGTTAAATTTTAAACCCGAAAGATAGTAAACTATATTTAAATAGGGTAAAATTAGAGGAAACTCTAATAGAGGTTTGTAGCGGTTTTAACGTATAAATCGATTATTAAATTTGAATATAGGGGCGAAAGATTAATTGAACTATCTAATAGCTAATTACCGCCGAAGTTTCCCTTAGGATAGTAGTATTATTCTTTAGTTTTATAAAGTAAAGCGAATAATTAGGGATTCGGGGGCGCTTTTTAACCTTTATTTATTCTTAAACTTTAAATATATAAGAAACTCTTATTATTTAATTGAATATAGGTATTCGAATGTATTAATATTAGTAGGCTATTTTTAGTAAGTAAAATTAGTAATGTGGAATAAACCGAACGCGGGGTTAAAGTGCTAGAGTAGACGTTTATTAAATATTATAAAAAGTATTAGTATATTTTAATAGTAGGACGGTGGCTATAAAAGTTGGAATTTATTAAGGATTATATAATAATTTATTTATTAAATATATTAGCCTTAAAAATAAATAGCGTTTAAGCGTCCTACCTATACCCCGCCCTTAGGGTAAAAATAATATCCTAAGGAATAGGCGGCCGTAGAGGTTAGTAATGAAGTTTAGGGCGTGAGTCCGGGTCGAACGGCCTTTAGTATAGATTTTAATAATAGTAGTAAATATTTTAATAAGAATTTGAAGGACCGAAGTAGGGAAAGGTTCTATATAAATAGCGGTTGGATATAGGTTAGTCGATTTTAAACTATAGGGAAATTCTATTTTAAAGGGGTATTTATACCCTATATAGCGAAAGGGAAGCCGGTTAATATTCTAGTACTTAAATGTAAGTTTTGTATAGTAACGTAATTGAATATAGAAATAATAGTGGGGGCCCCGGGTAGAATTCTCTTTTTTTTTTAATAATTTATTACTTTAAAAATAATTTATTTAGAGATAGGGTTTAATAGCCGGAAGAGCCCAATACTTTTATTAAGTCCGGTACGCTCTTAACGTTCTTTAAAAATCTACGGAAGGGAATAATTCTTATATTAGATTATATTTATAATTATAGTAAGTCTCTAAGGTAAATAGCTTTTAGTTAATAGAATAATATAAATAAAGGAAGTCGGTAAAATAGATCTATAATTTCGGGAAAAGGATTAGCTTTAAGGGTTAGGTACGTCGGGTTTTAAGTAAACGCTCTAGGAGTAGATTGCTATTAGCCGGGTAATTAGTTAGCGGTTTTTAGTATTCGGGTATAAAAGCTCTTAATAGACTTTAATTATCCGGCGTACGTTTAATAACTAATTTAGAACTAGTACGGATAGAGGGAATTTAATTATTTAATTAAAATATAGTATTACAATAGTTAAAAAGTAATATTAATATAATATAATTTCTACTTAGTATTTTAAATATTAAAATAAAGAAATTTAATTAAGTGTAAGTAAACGGTAAGAGTAACTATAATTCTCTTAAAATAACCAAATACTTTATTATTTAATTAGTAACGCATATAAATAAATTAACGAAATTCCTATTATCCCTATTTACTATTTAACGAAACTATAATTAAGGGAACGGATTTAGTAGAATTAGTAGGGAAAGAAGATCCTATTAAATTTAACTTTAATTTAATATTGTAAAAAGATATAGGAGGTATAGAATAGGTAGGAGCTTCGGCGCTAATAAAATACTACTACTCCTATTATTTTTTTACTTATTTAATTAAGCGGGGTTGGATTTTCGTCCAATTTCTAATTTTAAGGTCCTTCGCGGGCCGACCCGGGTTAAAGATATTATTAAGTGGGGAGTTTAATTAGGGCGGTATATTTATTAAATTATAATGTAGGTATCTTAAGGGGGGCTTATAGAGAATAGAAATCTCTAGTAGAATAAAAGGGTAAAAGTCCCTTTAATTTTAATTTTTAGTATAAATATAAATTATAAAAATATAGCCTATTAATTCTTTAGTCCTTTAAAATTTGAGGTTAGAGGTGCTAGAAAAGTTACTATAGGAATAATTAACTTATAGCAGCTAAGCGTTTATAGCGACATTGCTTTTTAATCCTTTAATATCGGTTCTTCCTATTATATTAAAATAGAATTTAGTAAATATTAAATTATTTACTTATTAATAGAGAATATAAATTAAGTTTAGATTATTGTAAAATAGGTTAGTTTTACCCTATTAATAATTTTATTATAATAGTAATTAAGTTTAGTATAAAAGGAACTATTTATTTAAATAATTAGTTTTTACAATTGTCCAACCGGGTAGTACTATAACGCTACTATTTATTAGATAATAGTTGAACGCCTCTAAATTAGAATCTATATTAGAATATAATAATACCTCTAGTATATTATAGATATATAAGAATAGGTTCCGGCTTTATATTTTAGTAGGCAATTCCTTTATTAGCTTTAAAGTAGCTAGTAGTAATTTGTATATTATAATTTTAATACGCATTAGATTAAATCCTTTATAAATAATTTAAATATATAAAAGGGTCTTATAAATAGTAGAGTAATTTTATTATTACAATCTACTAAGGGTAAGCCCTCCTTCGCTTAAATTTCCTAATAGAAGGGTCTACCTAATAAATAGGTATTTACTAAGGGGTTCCCTCGAGATTTAATTATTAAAGCCCGAGAGGGCGAAAGCGCTTTGCTAGAAGGAAAGTATAGGGTAAATAGGGATAGGAAAGGGATTTAATTAAATTTAGTATTTCTTAAGTTTAAATAATATTACTTTAGGAGTGCGGGTAGGCCGGGTATAAAGGGTTTATCGTACTAATAGTTAATTTATAGAAGGTTCGGTAATTATATATAATATATATTTAAGGAAGCGTTAACCGGCGTAATATACGTAGGTACGGCTAGGCCGGGCCTTTATAAATCTTAATAATTATAGTAAATAGGGTAGGTAAGAGCGATTAACCGAGTGGCAGCGGGGTAGGAGCGATTGGGTAGGCGAATAATTTTTGGGTAAATTTACAATTTTAAATAAATAAATATATTTATAATTAGGTTAAGTATAGCGCTAGGTAGGTAAGTATATTCGAATTATATAAGGTAGTGTAGAGAAGAGAGGGTAAGTAAGTACGTCTAGGCGGGTTAGATATATAGGGTAAGTAGGCGCGTTTAAGTATAGAATTTTTATATAAATAGTAATTATATTAGGAAGGTAAGGGCGAGGGTTTATATAGGGTAGGTAAGAAGGACTAAGAGGTTTGGGGGGGCTAAGGGGTTACTTTTTAACTCTTATTAGGAGGGGTTTATTAAAGGAAAGAGTAGGGTAGTAGTAGGAGGGGGTAAATAAGTAAAGAAGCTACGTAATTAAATAAAAGTATTTATAGCCTTTTTATTAAAAAATATAGTAGGGTAGGTAGGAAAAGGTTATATAGGATTGTATTTTTATATAAGGTAAAGGTATAAAGGGGGAAGTTATTTTTTTAATTTTTAGGTAGGCGAGGCGGTAGGTAGGCTATTTAGGCTAGAAATGGTTTAATCTTTAGGGGGGGAGCGAAAATTTCTTTCTTCTTTTTCTTTTCCTTTTTTATTTATTTATTTTTTTTCTTTCTTCTTTTTCTCCTCCCTCTTTCTTCTTCCTACTTTTATCCTCTTTATTACTCTTCCTCCTCCCTTTCCTTTCCTCTCCGTCTTCCTTCGTTTTAGTCCTTTTTTTCTTTTCTCTTCCTTTTTCTTTTTTCTTTTTAACTTTTAACCTCTTTTTAAGGCTTTCCTCTCTTAATATTTCTTTCCTTATACCTCTAAACCCCCCTCCATTCCCTTCTTTTATATTATATTTATATAAGGATAAAAAAGTAATATGATTAATATATAAATAAAATAAAGAAGGTTCTTATTCTTCTTTTCTTTATTTTTTTTTTTTTTTTTTTTTTTTTTTTTTTTTTTTTTTTTTTTTTTTATATATATTTTTCTTACTTTCCTTCTACCTTTTTACTTTTGTAATGTCTTGCCCCCTTAGTAAGCTTCTTCCTTTCTTTTTCTTTTTATTCTTCTTTTCGTCCTCTTATTCTACTTCTAAATCTTTATTAGGTAAGGGCGTTTATAAAGTAAATAAACACTTTTAGAGTAGTAGGAGCCGGATTATAATAAGGGTAGAGGTTTTTTTTATAAATATAAGAAGAAGAAGGTATTTGGAAGCGATTAAATCGATTAATTAGAACCTATACGGTTTTAAATAAATTGTTAGGGAAGGGCAGGTAAATAATTGATAGTAGGAAAGAAGAAAAAGAAGAAAAAAAGAAAAAAAAAAAAGAAATTTTAAAAGTAATAGAAGAAGAAGGGTAATAGAATTTAAGGGGTATAAATAATTAGTAAAGTAAGTAGGGTATTAAGTAGCTTTAATTGTATAGGTAGAGAAGATATATTGAAGTTAATATATTAATAAAGAAGGTTGAATTAGTAAATATAAAAAGAAAAAAATAAGAGTAATATAAATACTTTTAGTATAGTTATAAAATATTATAAATTATATTAAGGAAAATAAAAAGTAGTTAGTTTTTTATTTAGTAAAAACGTAGTTTAAATAAACGCTATAGGGTAAGTATATCTACTTTATATAAGAAAGGCGCGGTTGAAGTTAAAAAGGTAGAAGAAGGAAAGGTAGTAAAGGGTAGTACTTACTAAGTATAAGGTAGGCAAGAACGACTAGGTAGGTAAGGAAGGTGTAATCGACCTTTAGAAACTGAAGTTTTAAAAAGGAAAATTGTAAATAGGTAGTGTTTATTAAATATAAGGTAAATAAAAATTATAGAGTAAGTACAATGGGCCTATATAAGAAAGGTAAAATTAAAGTTAAAAAGAAAAAAGTAGTAGGCGGGTAGTATCTATTGAGTGTAGGGTAAGTAGGAATAACCGGGTAAGTAAGGAAAGTGTAATTAATTTAACGAGGAAGGTATAGTCTTTATAAATTTAGAGCGAGATTCTTAAGAAGGTACGACCTAATTAGGTAGCTAGGTGGCTATAAATTGATTTTTAAAATTTCCTATATTAGGGAATTTCGTAGGAATTAAAAAGTTACGATTTAGACCGTCGGGCTATACTATCTCTAAATTTAAGGTCGGAGGGTATATAAGAAGGAGCGGCGGAGAATAATAGGAAAAAGCGAGTGGTAAAATTATTTGGTTGTTCCTACCTTTAGCTCCTTTTTATAAGTATAGGTAAGAATGTATAAGGCTTACTCTATTTAGAAGCCTTTTATAGGAGGGTTATTCTAGCTTATAGCTTAGGTACTTTCCTACGGTAATTTGTAAAGGAAATTAAGTTTTAATTTATAAAACGTTATTATTATATAGTTTCCTACAATTTATTAGAGAATTAATATTAATAGTACGAACTATTTTAATATTATTTTAATAAGGGTTTTACTTTTATTGGATAATATTTAAGAAAATCCTATAAGCGCTAGGGAGTACCCTATAAGTACCGAGGGGTAGGCTTTATAGATAATTGGCTATTAATTAAATTTATTTATAAACCGCCGGGGGTACTGGTTAGTTAAGGAAGCCTTCGGGTAGAACCTTCTATATTAGGCCTCCTTTTAAAGCGTATAAATAGTATACGAAAAGCGTTTTATACTCTCCTATCCTCCTACCGACTATGCTTTAGGGAATTTAGGAGGGGAAAGTAAATATATATTTTAAAGTAAGTTCGGCCCTACTATACGAACTTCGGACCGCCTACCTTTGTAATTTTATAAATTCTTCTGTTCGCTTACAAGCAGTTAGCCTTTCTAAGCGTATAATAGTTATTTAATTAATTCTATTAGTAGTTATATATTTATTTTAAAGATTAAACTATATATATTTAAATTTAAGTAATTAAATTACGAAATTGTAAATAGTTTATTAAATTAATTATAGTTTATTTAATAGTACTTTATTATATAGATAACCGTAGTAATTCTAGAGTTAATATATGTTAAAAACCTTGATTTTGGAAGGGGTGTATTTATTAGATTAAAAACTAATACCCTTCGGGGCTAATTAATAATTTATAATAACTTTTCGAATTGTATAGCCTTACGCTAGTAATAATTTATTTAAATTTTTGCCTTATTAACTTTCAACGGCTAGATTTTGGCTAGTTATAGTAATAATGGGTAATGGAGGGTTAGGGCTCGACCCCGGAGAAGGAGTTTGAGAAACGGCTATTATATTTAAGGAAGGTAGTAGGTATATAAATTACCTAATCCCGATACGGGGAGGTAATAATAATAAATATTAATATAGGGCTCTTTTAAGTCTTATAATTAAAATAAGTATAATTTAAATCCCTTAACGAAGAATAATTAGAGGGTAAATCTAGTGCTAATAGCCGCGGTAATTTTAATTTTAATAGTGTATATTAAAGTTATTGAGGTTAAAAAGTTTATAATTAAACTTTAAGCTCAGCCCGTCGGTCCGCTTTACTACGTATATTAATTAGGTTGGGCCTTTTTTTTTAGAGAACTATATACCCTTTATTAAGTATATTGGGGAACTAGAACTTTTATTATAAATAAATTAAATTGCTTAAAGAAGGCCTATATTCGAATATATTAGTATAGAATAATAAAATAGGATATATAGTTCTATTTTATTAGTTTCTAGGACTGCTATAATAATTAATAAGGATAGTTGGGGGTATTAGTATTTAATTGTTAGAGGTGAAATTCTTAGATTTATTAAAGACTAACTACTATAAAAGTATTTATTAAGGATGTTTTTATTAATTAGGAACGAAAGTTAGGGGATTAAAGATAATTAAATACCATTGTAGTTTTAACTATAAACTATACTAATTAGGGATCGGACAGTATTATTTTTTAACCCGTTCGGCACCTTATAATAAATTAAAATATTTAGACTCTTAGAGGAGTATAGTTGTAAGGCTGAAATTTAAAGAAATTAATAGAAGGGTACTACTAAGGGTAGAGCTTATAGTTTAATTTAATTTAATACGGGGAAATTTACTAGGTTTAAATACGATAAGGATTAATAAATTGAAAGCTCTTTCTTAATTTTATAGGTAGTAGTATATAGCCGTTCTTAATTAGTAGAGTAATTTATCTATTTAATTGCAATAATAAACGAGACTTTAATTTACTAAATAATTTGTATTACTTTAGTAGTACGCTGGCTTTTTAGAGGGACTATCGGTTTAAGCTAATAGAAATTTAAAGTAATAATAGGTTTATAATACCTTTAAATATTTTAGGCTATATACGTACTATATTAATATAGTTAATAAATATTCCCTTAGCTAGAAGGTCCGGGTAATTTTATTAAATTATATTATATTAGGGATAGAGTATTACAATTATTACTTTTTAATAAGGAATCCCTAATAAACGTAAATTATTAATTTATATTAATTACGTCCCTACCCTTTATATATACCGCCCGTTACTACTATTAATTAAATAGCTTAATAAAGTTTCCGGATTAGTCTAAGGAGGTTGGTAACGATTATTTAGGGCTGGAAAATTATTTAAATTTAGTTATTTAAAGGAAGTAAAAATTGTAATAAGGTTTCTATTAGTAAATTAGCGGAGGGATTATTATAGAGTTATAAAATTCCTATAAATTATTACGAATTTTATTTATACGGTTACTTCGGCGTTAGTAGTCCGGAAAGGCCTTCGGGCCTTCCCGGATCCTTAAGTTTCTTATTTGTAGGAGGCTGCCCGCTGGAATACCGAAATTAAATTCTTAATATTTTATATTTCTTTAAATAAACTTTTAAATAAATTAAAACTTTTAATAACAGATCTCTTAATTTTAGTATCGATAAAGAATGTAACGAAATACAATAAGTAATATAAATTGTAGAATTTAGTAAATTATCGAATCTTTAAATATATATTACGCTTGCTAATATTCTAATAAATATATTTATTTAAGTATTATTTCAATTATTAAATTCTATTTACATTAGGGATTTACGGCTATTTATAGTCCCTTAAAATTAATAGCGGGTTCGCTAATTATATTAAATATAGTAATTCTATATTACTATAATCGTACAGCGGGTTCTTATTGTAAAACCCCCTATTTCTAAAGTTGACCTCGGATTAAGTAGGAATACCCACTGAATTTAAATATATTAATAAATAGAGGAAAAGAAATTAATAGGGATTGCCCTAGTAACGGCGAGTAAAGCGGCAATAGCTCAAATTTAAAATTTGGCTTTAGCCTAAATTATAATTTATAGAGGAAGCTTTTAGTAAAGCACCTTCTAAATCCCCTAGAATAGGGCGCTATAGAAGGTGAGAGCCTCGTATAGTCGGATGCTAATCTAATATAAAGCTCCTTCAATAAATCGAATAGTTTGGGAATACTATTTAAAATAGGAAGTAAATTTCTTCTAAAGCTAAATACTAGCTAGAAATTAATAGTATATAAGTAGAGTAATCGAAAGATGAAAAGCACTTTAAAAAGAGGGTTAAATAATATATAAAATTATTAAAAGGGAAGCGTTTGTAATTAGACTTATACTATTCCGATTATCCAGTATTCTTATTAGTATATTTAGGATAGTTTAAGCTAATATCAGTTTTAGTAGAGGGATAAAGGTTTGGGGAATATAACTCCTCTAAGAGTATTATAGCCCCGGGCGTAATACCCTTACTAGGACTAAGGTTTATATATTTATAAGAATACTAGTATAATAATTATTAATAATTTGTTTTAAAATATAGACTAAAGAATTAAGGTTTTATATAAGTATTTAGGTATAAAACCCGTATATATAATAAAAATAAATATAAGTAAGAGCTTTAGCGTATTATCGACCAATCCTAATATATTCGGATAAATTTAAATAAAAGTATTAAACCTTAAACCCGAAAGATGGTGAATTATATTTAAATAGGGTAAAATTAGAGGAAATTCTAATAAAGGTTCGTAGCAGTTTTAACGTATAAATCGATTATTAAATTTAAATATAGGGGCGAAAGATTAATTGAACTATCTAGTAGCTAATTACCACCGAAGTTTCCCTTAGGATAGTAGTATTATTCTTTAATTTTATAAAGTAAAGCGAATAATTAGGGATTCGGGGGCGCTTTTTAGCCTTTATCTATTCTCAAACTTTAAAT
>NW_011929461.1:0-714 GCF_000182925.2 Neurospora crassa OR74A
TTGGTGTGGGGTCCTTCTCCAGTTCTCTGGGGGGGAAAACCGTACGGTGTTAAGCACCGCCGGATGAAAACCTCCAGCTCCATCTCGGTATTACTGATCGTTATAATAGATAGGCTTATAAAAATACAATATTTTATCCTAATAGAAGGGCTATTAATAGAAGAATTAGTAAAGAAGTTTATTAACCGAATTTATATACTTTATAGCTTATTAAATACTATTATATTTGATAGAGGAATTTAATTTATATTAGCTTTTTGGAAATAGTTATTAGAGAGATTGGGTATTAAATTAAAACTATTAACCCCTTATTATAAAAAGATAAATAGTTAAATTGAAAAGATTAATACCGAAATAAAATAATATTTAAGGACCTTTATTAATTAAGTATAGGATAATTAGGTCGATTAACTACCTCTAACTAAATTCTAAGGGAATAACCTTAAATTTACATTAATAGGAGTTACCCCGTTCTTTATTAATTACGGATTTTACCCCCGAATAGGTATAGAACTAATTATACTACTACTACCAAATATTACAAACGTACAGCGAAAATAGATCTTTAATACTAATTAACTAGTATAATATTTTAAGGAAGTTTAGGACTTTATAAAGACATCCTCCTTATAAGTATAAGAACGTTATAAAATAATAACGAATAAAAAGTAAATTAATACTCCTAAATAAAATAATAATTACTTTAAAACCGGA
>NW_011929461.1:814-2083 GCF_000182925.2 Neurospora crassa OR74A
GGTTATAGGCGTTTGCCCCTTGTAAGAACCTAATTAGAAAAGTTTAGAATTAATAATGGAAATTATAAATAAGGGCGTTCTATTAGACATTCCTTTTAATTCCTATATTATTATTACTTTAGAGAGATATATTAGAGGAGGCGTAAATAGGGGACGGCCGAGAAAGTTGATTGGCCTGTCTATTTGGCCGAAGTCTATAACCCTATAGGGTTTAATAAATAGATACTATATATATTTATAAAATATAGGGGGAAATTAATTGTATAATAGTAATAGTACTTATACAATTATAGTACCCCTTAAGGAAGTAATACCTTTATCCTCCGTTAAAGGATTAGAAAGAACCTTATTTTAGGGTAATTAATAATTTAATTAAAAATTTTCTATTAAAATATAGGGAAGTCGTATAAGAGGGGAAAATTTTTATTCGAGTAAGAGGAGACCTATAATATTATAGCGATTTAAGAGTTAGGTAGAAATTTAAATAGAAATATTTATTATCCTAAAGGCGGAAGGTATTTCGAAGTTAATTATTTAGAGAAGGGAAGGGTAGTAATATATATAAATAAGAAATAGAATTTGAAGGATTTAGATTTCTAAATTAGAAAGGATTAGATTGTAATTATATTTAAGAATTTAAAGGATTTAACAATTATCTATTCTATTTACTCTCCTATTTTTATATAAGGAACGTTAAAATATTAATAAGGGTTACTACTCTTCGAATTTATCGAGGCCGGACTTCTGGCGGGAAATTTAATTACTATTGGGGATTTTAACCTTTATTATTCTAATTAGAATTTAGAGAATAAGATTAATTTAGAGGCTATTTACTTCCTTATATAGGTACAACGTTAGAAATTTAGTTTATTTACCCCCTATAGTAAATTAATTAGATTTAGGAATATAATACGAAGAGAGAGGGATAGAATAATCGATTATATATAATTATTACCCGGGGTTGAAGTTGAATATTAAGGAGTATAGTGGTACGAATAAATTAGTTTAGACTATTACCTTTAGGAAATTTAGATTTAAATAAGAAGGAAAAATAAAAAAGTTAAAGAAGAGGGAGAATATAGTTAGAATTTTATAAATATAGAGAAGGTAAAGGAAGCGTCGGAGAAATAGATATTAGTCCTAGAAAGGATCGATATAATAGAGGACTTTGAATTCGCTTTTTATAAATTTATTAGAGAATTTACAAGTATTATAAAAGAATTCGTCCTATATTAAAAAAAAGGTTGAAGGAAGAAAGTGAATTAGTAG
>NW_011929461.1:2183-3177 GCF_000182925.2 Neurospora crassa OR74A
TATATATTAAATATATTTATAATACTATTATATATAGAGCTTTAATATTCTACTAATTAATTGAAATTTATAGGAAATTACGAAGGATTGTAATTAGGCTAGTGAAATATTAGACTAAATATTTAAAAATTATTATTAGGGCGTATAAAATTATATTAGTAAAAAACTTAGAAATAGAAATATTCTATCCGTCGTTCGACCTTTATTTTAATAAAAGGGTCCGGGCTTTTAAAGAAAGGTTTGCCCGGACGGATTAAGCCTAGTTCGTACGGGGGATAATAGTTTAAGTATTTAATTATATTTAAATATAATAGTCGAAGGGTTAGTAACTTACTAATAAATTAGAAAGTAGTATAATTAAAGTATAATAGATTGAAGAATAGGTACTAACGGAGAAATTACTAATAATAGTAGCCGGTCCTCCCCTAGATTTAGGGACCCCATTACTACTATTATAAGTCCTAGAACTAATAGCTACCGACTGGGAGGAATAGTTAGAAGAAATAATAAATTAGGAATAAATATTATACTATAATTATTATTTAGTAGCGGTAATAGCGAAATTAGAGTAATAATATAAATTTACTATTACTAACCTTACTTTTAAATTTAGTAGAGAGGTTATTTAATAATATATAATTAGTACGAAGAAGAAGAAAGGAAAACGTTAAAAATTAAAAGAAAATAAAGAAGAATTATACTTACTAATTAAAGCGAAGAGCTCCCTTTTTATTTAGGTTAGGACGGAAGTTATTAGCTTCTAGGCCTTCCTCTATAGGAGGAAAATATTAAACGTTCTAACCCCTATTTATACTTATAAATTTAAGAAGGAGACTTTCACTTATATTATCCTAAATTATTTTAATACGGATATTAATTTTTAGAATAATTTAGAAGTTTAGCTATTAATAAAAGAGGAATTTTAAGAGTTTTTAAATAATAGCATTAAAGCTAAAAGAATTCTATTATAGGCGTTAAGGTTAGGGAGGTTAAG
>NW_011929461.1:3277-4779 GCF_000182925.2 Neurospora crassa OR74A
ATTCATCCTAAATTTTTTAATAAGTATTAAAGGTCCTCGTAACTTTAAATAAATATTTAAATTAAACCTTTCTTTAAATTCTATTAAAATTTAGGTAGGGTTATTCGAATTATAATTAAGAAGGCTATTCAATTTATATTCTATTCAGTAAACGGGATAAATTAATAAGTTTACTATAAATTTATAGGAGCTAAAATTAAATAATATATCCGTAGCTATTTTATTATGTATTAAACTTCGGCCTGTAATAAGTATTTCTCTTATAAAATAGAAACTCTTAGATCCGGTTACTAGGGATGATCCTTATTATAAGACAAGTATAGGATTTAATAGTATACGCCTATATTAAAAAGAATTGGAGGGAGTAGATAGGTATAATGTTTTCTTAAAATCTAAAGGAATTAGGGATTAATTAATCTTCTTTGCTTAAATAGGTATCTATACTAAATTTATAGGTAATCCTAAGCTACTTAGTAGATTAATACTTCTTAGGACCGATAGAGCTCTGTTTTCTAATAATAGTTCGAAAATCTTAATATTCCTAAGCGGTAATAGAATTTATAATTATATCTAATTCATCGGAATATTAAGAAAAAGAGTATTAATTCCCCTAGAAGGGTTAAATATAACTAGCGTTAAACTATAGTGTATTTAATTATTAATAGTTAATTAAATAGAAGTACTCTACTTCCTAATTGATTAAGGATTTAAAAGTAATAATACTACTAGACGAGACGAAATTGGAGTAGAAGACGGTTAATTCGTTATCCTAGAATTTTATAAACAAATTACAATCTATCGAGGCGGAGTTGGAGTTGACTATTAAAAAGAATCCGTAGGTGGGGGCAAACAACCTACCAACTAATCAAAGATAGCCACCGAGAAATAGTAGTTCTTAAAGTAGAGAGGGATTACCTAAAACCTCTTTTCTTTTATAGGTAATACAATATTATTCGGATTATTTATAAACCTTAAAGTTCTACTATTAAATTAAGTATACTTATTCAATATAAAGATCATTCTTGCCCCTTTTCTAATTACCTATAAAAGTAGAGTAATTAAATCATTAATATAAGTATAAGTATACTTATTAATACTATACTAAAGGTCGGCTAGGCGTATTACAATTTATTTCTAATTATAAAAACCTTTCTTATTAGGTAGGAAGGCGCCTACCTAATTAGGTTGTAATCTATTATAGAAGAGCCTACCGAATAATTTATCGGATTCCAGTTCCTTATAAGGTATTTTGAAGTTATATTGCTAATTTAATTGAATTCTACTTAATTCGGGATACTTTAAAGGTATATATCCGTTCTTTAAATTTGAGTTTCGAGGGGGGCTAAAGTATATTTTACAATATAAGAGCTTATTCTCATATTTTAGGATCTAACTATATAGCTAATTTATTTTTATAATATACAACTATACTTTAATCCTTTATAATAAATTAAGAAAGGATCCCTAATAATCTTATATATACTAATTAGTAAAACCTTAAT
>NW_011929461.1:4879-6037 GCF_000182925.2 Neurospora crassa OR74A
TTCCTTTTTTTTTCTCTCTTTTTCTAATTAATTCTTCGTTTTTCTATTAACTTTCTTCCTCCCACTTCAAACCCTTATCGTCAAGATGTCTGCTCACGGCTTTAATTTCCTCCTCGGCCGCCTCTTCAGCCACCTCTACCCCTTATAAAGGAGCCGCCTATATAGCCTCCTCTATCATTAGTAGGACTATTCTAATTAATTACCAATAAAAAATTGATTTAAACTTCCTCCTTTTATTTTTTTACTAATTTATCGTCGAACTGGGTCTATATTATCCTTATTTAGCTAAGTTCTTCAATTATCTTTTCAATATCTAATTTCTCGGCCAAATAGAATATAGTAGGTACTAAAGTAGCAACTTAGGCTACTAAAAGAGTTTTCTTACAAGAAGGCTAATTAGAATTATTATTTAATCCGATTAAATTACCTTTCTTATTAATAACTGCTAATATCTTCTTTTTAATCCAAGCCCCGTCGAGGCTATCGTTTAATAAATCATCCCCCTCTTCGCCAATACTAATACTATCTTCGAAATTAAAATATTCGTAAATAATCTTAATTACCTTAATATAGAATTATAATTAAATCATTTAATAAACCTTTTCTTTCAAGCCTATAATTATTATAATTATTCTTCTAATTTTCTTTATAAACTTCTTATAAAAATTATATATAATTATAAATTAAATAAATTCTTTCTCTTCCTCCGGTTACTTCGTTAGAAGTACCGAATACTCAAATACGACCTTAATAATCTTCTTTCTATTATAAGGAACTAATCTACTATAGAAGACTTTTAATATAGTAGTTTTACTATCTATTTAATTAGGGTCTAATATTAAAAATTCTTACTTAAGATAATAATAGAATTCTTTCTATATCTAAGCACCCTTAGTAGTAGCGTCCTTCGCTATTTCTCTATAAATCTTTCGGGCGTTTAGGGTATACTACTAGTACTAAGCATTTAGTTTAGCCTTATTAAAGAAATAATAATTTTAAACCCTATTATTAAACTCCTCCAAATATATAGTAATATTCTTCCCTTTAAATTTAACTTTAGGCGTACAATCTTTTACGAAGGAAGTTATAAGAGTTTTACCTATTAATATTTATATTAAATATACATTAGATAGACCTTTAAATAGGTTATTACTTAAA